>NC_088909.1:19623000-19925000 GCF_037157495.1 Lathamus discolor | reverse complement strand
ACTCAAAACTCAAACAGCATGTAGATATCTTAATAAAAAAGCAGATTAATTAATGACCCAAAGTCTTTTCCATAGAAGACACAATCATGAAGAGAGCTTCACAAGGCAAAAAAATATAGAAGATATCTGTATGTGTCCACCACTGCCTGTAAAAAAAATATTAAGAAGATTTCTATTCCATTGTGCTGCCTGGCACTGTGCCTAATTACTGTGGTTTAAAAAAAAAAAAAAAAAGATGAAAATGGATCCTGCACAGCTTTATCTCTCTGTAAGATCTTTCTAACTTGAAAATCGTATTTGCTCTCAACAAATGTTAATTTCTCTGCTAAAAAATATCTGGGATTGCTGAGAGGTTAACAAGATTTTAAGTATTGCTTTAGTATATTTTATTACTGCAAGACAGCAATTACATTTCAATAATAAGAAATCAGTAAATCCAAAGTTAAGCTTTTTATGGACCTGTTCCCTTCAATATCTCCTTTTTTTTTTTTAATGAAAATTACCTCAAAGTCTCTACACAAATAAAATTCCAAGTAGAAATTGCTTTATATCCAGCTCCCGCAGTGCTTGGTTCCAACTCCAGAAAACTGAAACACTAACTAACAGTTTAGTTTTCAATTCTGCATTTTGAGTTTTTTCATTTTTGTTTCAATTAAGAGAGAGACACTCAAAAGTCTCTAACCTCTCTATACAGTTACTTGTTACTTCTTGGCCTGAACAAGCTGCTATGTTCATTCAAAAAACTTTTCTGCTGCTTGAGTATCCAGCAAGTTCTAGAATTCATCATTAAGCTTATTTAACAGATGGTTGAAACTAGATAAATATTTTACCCAACATCGTAGAGCAAAGCAGTGAATGGAAGAAAATTATACTATAAATCCTGCAAGTACACCCACAGAATTTAACACACCTCTGCAGTTCTCAGTTAAGGTTTAAGAGCAGGTGAGCTACCAAGTAAGTAACTCTCTGAACTGAAACCAATAACAGTGACATCAATCTGGCAATGTCATATCAAACTTTATTTCCTTAAAGTGAGAGAATACTTAACAAAAACTAGATATATTTCTCTTAGACTTCTGATATAAACTTGAGATATAATTAACAAATTGACAGCTTTTCTTAAAGGAATTCACCTTGATATCCTGCAACAACCCTCTAGTTGTACTTGTTTCTTCCACTCCTGGGGAAGAATGAATTATAACAGCAGTTCTGAAATTATGCTTGTTCTGTATCCTGTCAGCATTCTACTTTATTAAGTCTGTCAATAAGAAACAGACATTGTTTGGGTTTTTTTTCCTGACAACAGCCAAGCGGGGGAAGGTAACAAGCTTGAAGACAGCTCAAGAATGTTTAATTGTTTTACAAAATGAGACACTACAAGAATCACCCTGAGTGCAAATTAGCAGATGGACAAAATACCCACCAACTTCAGTAAGTTTAGGACTGTTCCCTTAATCACATTCCTATTATACTGGACAACGACAATACTTTATGGGAAGAGGTCAGCACATTTACTGAACAAATGACATGCAACAGATGCTAGGAGCATTACTGTCACTGTGCTCGCCTCCTAAAGGTTACCTATAAAAATCAGCAAGGTACCCATGGAGTTACCCAGCAGGTGTGGATGCTGTCTTCTAGCATGAACAAGTCTACAGAAGATAGCCTTCTAGAAAAGCTGAAAGGCAACGCAAAAAGAAAGGGGAAAAAAAAAAAAAAAAAAAGACATTCTTGAAAAACAAAGGGTTTTTCTGCCAGAACTTAATAATTGTTTTCTCTTTGAATAGGTAAATATTAGCTATAAATATTAAAGGTCTTTCATGACAATATTTAACATTTTTATTCATGGATCAATCTGAGGAGAAAACATCATGACATATTTTATTTTCTTATAGTGTATGAAGTATTTTTAACTAGTAAAGCATTTTAAGGATTTACTTTATTTTCTGTTCCTTCTTCCATTCCAGCCCTTTAAAGGGCTTTAAACAGCTTCCAGGAGTCATCAAAAAGTTAATATTTGCCTTCAACCTGACTGCAACATGCCCACATTCTCAAGTACCATTCATAATGAATTTGCAACTAAGTGGATTTCCAGTTACTCCCAGGTTTCAGGAGCATGGCTTTTCCCTCACCACTAGTTGCTATATATAATAGGTTTATACAGATTCGTTGCATTAGTGTATGGCCCTGACAAGCTCTGATGCTAGGTAGCTGATCATCTTCTGCCCCCTTTCCATTCCATACAACTTATTCTTGTATTTTCTCAACTGCCCCATACCCTGACCTGACAGATATATTGATCTTCTAACATTTCAGGAGACAGCTGTAGCATGTGTACCAGGCAATTAGTCATCTTACTACATCTTAAGAAATTGATGATTCTGTTACTGTCTAAAATCAAACACAATCAAATACAAAATTCCCTCTTGTAGCTTTAAGTAAGCACTACCACATTGCAAAGGCTACACCATTCAGTCAGTGGTTCCGTTTCTGAATCACATCAAGAACTGATTAGAAGCAGACAAGACAATAAAATATCTCTGATCACTATAGGTAGACTTGCCTTACTCTTCCCAATTTTCAGGACAAACCTGCTTTTACTGTAATCAATTTGAGGGAATGAACAGATGGCAATATAAACTTCCCACCATTCTTTACTGCAAATTACTAAGGAAGACAGTATTGACCTGTGGAGTAATCATCTATTATACAAGATCACGCTTGTGAATCTGTATCTTTCTCAAAATAAATTTTGGAGAGGACAAGAGCAGGGCAGAAAGCAGAATCAGCAGACATAGAACTATTCTTTACAACTTACAAGTAATTTCTCAGGAGCAGAATACAAAGAACCAACAACAGCTATTTAAAGGTGCTATCTCACTATTATGAACCACAGTGAAAGAACGATATAGTGTAAAGAACTCACATTTCACTGCAGAGGTAAAACTGTTCTGTATGGTTGTTGGTAGGGTTAAATGTTACCCAAGACATAATGAGAACTCTGTGTTCTTACTGAATATAATTTTGTACAGAATAGCACTGGATAGGATTTTCTTCATTAACAAACCATGATGGGAGGAAGAATGAAACTTTAGATAGATAATTTTTCCAGGATGATAATGTTCTTCATTTCTAGGGCATTTGAGTTCCATATTAATTACAGAGAAATGGAGGCTTCATAATCCCTCTGCTCCCTCCCTCATTACATACATAATTGTAAAAGCTACCTTGCTGTAATGTAACATTAATCTCTGTACTTATTATTATAGGATCACAGACTCCTAGTGATGGACGACCATGTCTCAGAGCACATTTTCACAATACACTGTAATATTTCTGAGTCATTATTTTGGAATTTGAAAGCACAAGTCCAGAATCTGAGCTAGACTACACCTTTTTGTTTGTTTTAAACCAATGCTGAAGTAGCTTCTGAGTCTTATCATATACCTGGCATGATATTTAAGCATAGTCATACCTCACTGAATAATTCTGCATACATAAAATACATAGACTGTAACTATCTTCTGAACTTGCCTTCCCTGCAGTGTTAAAGACAGAATTCATTACACTCATGAACAGTAGCACAGGACATGGGCACGAATGTTATGCAGATTTAAACAAAAGAGACTGGAGACATACTACTTCACTGCAGTTGATATGACAGTGCTTATTTTGTACAACAGTAATGACAGGAATTAGAACACTTTTTAACTTATCTGAAGCTATGTTGATGCAGTTTCTCTCAAAAATTTGGTACGTGTCTTCATTCAGCTGGTATTCAAATATAATTTCTCATGTGGCTTTTTACTCATTTTTGTGCACTGTGTGTTCCAGGACAGCCAAAATCTATAAATACATCTGGAAGACGTTTACCTGTTTACAATAGCCACTTACAGCTCTTCCAGATTGAGCATCCCCCTACACAACAAAAACAAAAAAAAATTCCAACAAAACACAAAAAAAAAAAAAAGGTACCACCCAAAATTATACTAGACTGAAAAAGCATGTCAACTAGCAGCTCTCACTAAAAAGCAGTAAGTAAAAGGAAGCAAGCAAACACTTCATTCCCAAATTCTCAGAAGCCTGGATCAGAAGTTATAGAAAAGTCTACATTCAGAATGACTGCATTTTCTCAAGCTAAGATTCCTAAATCTTTAACTAAGAGCAACTCATTTTAATTTTTGGAGAAATACAGAATAAACACTGGGTCTTCGGTTCTTTTATCTGAAGGAACACTGGGACCTAACTCCAGTGCAACTGACAGCAATTTTTGCACGATGACTACACATAAATATCCAAACAAGAACTGTACAATATGACCAAAGCACTGGCATATATATATATACACACACACACACACACACACACATATATATATACACACACAGAGGTACATATATTCTTTGCAAGTTCTATGCAATTTACACGAACAGGTATTTTTGAATTCGGGGGGGGGGGGAACCAACAACAAAATCCCCACCCCAAAACAAACAAAAAATTCACACCTATTATGTATCTAATTGCATATGCATAATCCATGTAAGTATGCATAAATCAGTCTCTCACACACACACTACTTATATAAAAAGCACAAATCTCCCACAGCCCTGAAATGAGAGAATGAACTGAAAATCCATACAATCTTACTTTTGATTCTTTTAAATAAAAAAAAAAAAAAAAAGAAATAACACGAAATTTACAGTGGGAAATCCTAGTCTTTGAATCAAAACCATCAAAATTGGCATCACATTCATATCAACAGGACGGTGCTGCTTTGCCAATCTATGTACTTCTCTGTAACTCAAGTTATATTATGTATACCCTTTACAGACTATTTTCCCTTCATCCTATCCAACACAGAATGTCAGTTTCCTTACCCTTCAGTATGTCCTCTTTTGGGCCACAGTGATGTTAGTTAAATTAATAAAAAAGCATTTGAAGTTCCAACTGAGCATTTAACATTTTCAGTGCTTATCCAAATTGAATTGTATATGAAGTTATTTTACTTTCTCCGTAATCATCAAGCAGAAAATACAAAGCATCTATTAAATAAGTATCTGGTTTTAGATAAATATCTTAACATCATGTAAACTGAAAATAAAAGTATGAAACTCAGTCCTCAGGTTTCACTATCTCCGGACATTCTTCATGTCACAGGCTTAAAATCTACTTGTAGAGAAGTGATTCTAACAAATAAAGGGTGCCCGTGGCCCTTCACCTACTGAAAAAAAAAAAAAAAAAAAAAAGAAAAAAAAGTGCTTTGTTGTGGGACAACACCCATCTGAGAGTCCAAAGTAGTGCTTTGCACTAAGGCTAAAGAAATACATGGAACGACATTTACTGCAGACATATAAGCAGGACACAGGAACAGCAAACTGATTGTTTCTTACCATCATTCCACAAAACTTCACAGCCTTTAAGGATTAAAACCCACTGATTTCTTTAGGTTTTTATACTTCCTATCACAGTTCACCTGAGAAAACAAGAATAACTGTTTGGAAACTGCAACTTTTTTCATTATTCATAAGAGAAGTTATGTCTGCTTTAGTTTTTAAGTAACACTACAATGCTGTCTTTCCTTAGACATGTTGATTCTTCATATTTTCTTTTAGTTCTGTTTTACTTTAATTGTTGCCTTTACCACAAGACTTCAAATTACAGCACAGCAACATCCACCTGACATTAAGAAGAACGGTAAATACACGAAGTCAATAACCAAATGCTCCATTATTAAAAATGAAAGAATTGGGTGAACTTTAGAGAATAAGCATGTCTCTTTGTGAAGTGGTGACAGTCATTCAGCTGTGCTATATGTTAGTAACTGCAATATGTTACAAGTGATTACTTTTTGGACAAAGCCTATTCAAAGCAAATCTGTTCTACATTTAAACAGTCTCAGGACAGACCTCCGTAGTTTAAACATTAGCTGAAGTGATATAAAACACAGCCAAATGTGTTGTGCTCTTCCTCCCCTACAAATATATCCAAGAAGTTTTACAGGTATAACAGATTGCTCTGATCTCTGTATAGGAAGTATTTTCTCTCAGATTTACAAAGCTGAAAAGTACTGCACAATTAAGTGCTTACATCTTCCCACTAACAAAAGAGGTTGTATAGATGATTAGCTCAGATGCTGTGTAGACAATGTTTATACTGTAATGCACAAAGCTAGATAAGTTGAATGCCCCTCACAGAAGTGTCTTCCTTGGGCTTTGAGAATACTTTGAACTACTCTGTTTTGAACTTTCTGCCAGAACACCTGTTTCTTTGTCTTTGTTCTCTTGAACATACTAGCAGAAAAGGTCACTTATATTAATAAAGCCATGTCAGTTTTAAAATTTTAGCCATAATTAAACTGCAGAAAAACGCTATCATGAACAGAGAAATGCCTGAGTATTTAACAAATGGCTTCATATTTAAGAATGTACTGGCAGTTAAGCATATTCAAAGTTTTCATATAAGAGGATAGCACAAGGCCTTGTACAGCTCAAACACTTAATGATAAAACAATGTGCATGCGTTCTAGCTATAATTCCTAAATTGGTACTTTTCTCATAGGTAATTCTTCAGCATTTCTCAAGACAGAAGGAAACAAGATTTCAAAATATTACACAGGAAAAATACGCAGTAGCATCAAGGAAAGAACACAAGTCTCCCAGGTCCTAAATCTTACATTCAGCCCATTAAGCCTCTTTGGCTTTTTACAGGAAGCACAGTTAAACATGAAGACACTAAATTATGTGAGTTTCACCCACCACCAAACTTCATTAATTTTCAATTTGGTCTTTTTTTTTTTTTTTTCCCCCACACACCAAGGACTAAGAGTTAGCATGAAGATTCCATAAAAAAAAAAAAAAAAAAAAAGAGAAAAAGTTATTCTGCCTCTCTCTGAAAAACAATAGATGTTTTCTATAGAAAAATGAAGATTTGTGAAGTTAACGGTATAATAGAACTAATTTCTGAAACCAGCAAAATCTTTACTGGAGAAAATAAAGAATGCTACACAAAATGCTATCTCAAATAGGGATTAGAAACAGGAAGCTGTCATGTAAATTCTTTTCTACAGAGACAGACTGAACAATAATCAGAAATATGGCAGCTCCATGAGAGGTCACCATGAAAGTGACAAAAGGTATAATATTTCATAGGGAAACATAGTCCTGTGGTGATGTGACACTTGGAAATACTTGAATTTCTGATTCTAAAACAGCACACTGAAGACATTAGAACCAATGACAGTTTTAATGTTACGTAATTTTGTTCTTCAATGTTCAGAAGAATGAAGGATACAATGGCTGGACTTCATGAACTTAAAGTTGATTCTATGGTGATTATCACTGGACAAAAATTGAGTAACATTAAATACTGTTGATGCTTGAGACAATGCCGTAACTAATCTCCTAATACTCAGGAAAGAAAAACAAAAGTCTACTACAAATTAACCATGTGTCTTGTTTCTCCATGCATTCTCTTCCTTCTCTCTAGAGGGTTTGCTATTCGCTCTCAATTTTCTGATAAAAACATGAAACCTTCATCACACAAAGGGGGCTTCCAATTGTACTGGAGAGCCACAGACATTTCAAAGAATACCTAAATCTTAGAGACCACAAATGTAGTCTAGCAACAAACAGTTTTACAAGCTTATGACCTTTAATCTTTTGTAAATTCTTCTGGTTCTGAAAGCTTGAGTGCATCAGCTTAGATGCAAGTTTTTAATTGGCTGACTATTTGACTTCAAAAGTAAAATGCAGATTTAGGTCAGATGCCAATATATTATTTCCTTTATTTAAAACTTCATATAAAGAAGTCATCAACACAGTCCAGGATAGAAACCCAGTCAAAAGAAACTATTTTGGAATCCAGGTATCTGATAAACAAGTTGCATATTAGCACAGCAGATGATACCTGCACACTGAAGTAATTAGAACTAGCTGCTCATCTTATCCACCAGATGCATTTTCTCCAGTTTCAGACTTGAATTAAAACTTTAAAGTTTTAAAGCACTACTATCATCCCAAAGGATTCTACATTATTTTTTACTTAGTAACTAGATACTGTTTGCTGCCGAACACCAGCAAAATAAGCACTAAATAATATAAGCCATATCCAAATCAGCTCTATCTTCAGGCAAAAAACGTTTGCAGTCTCCACTGTACCCCAACTATCTCAGGGAAAGAGAATAGCTGAGTACAATCCTTAGAAAAATGCAAACACTGCTACAGCACTTTCTAATAGCAAGCAAAAAAGTATACTGCAGAATGCAATTAGTGCTTTTTACACGAGTTCCTCAACCCCTGACTGTTACAAGTGCTATGGACGCCTGAATGACTCAAATTTTACAAGTTTATTTCCAATGAAAAACTCTGAGAAGAGGGAAAAAAAAAAACCCATCTATTATGCACAATGCAATGAGGTCACAGTAAATCCCCAAGTTGAAATGAAACTACTTGTTGCCGATATTTTCCAGAACCACAGAAAACAACCTGTGGCAATAGGACACTAGAGTATGTCCATTAATTAGGACTCAAATCCCACTATATTTTGTCATAAATTATTCAGGCAACACAACTGCAACACAAAGACAAGATGCAGGGATAATATTTCTATTTGCAAAATAGGTTGAATGGCTACTTCTTCTGAAGTCCTAACGGAACACAACAGATTCTTCAATGGTCAGTTCTTCCTGTTTTAGTCTCAGCAGTCCTTCCCTGTAGCATACAGCATCCTTCATGTGTATTGCATAAGCTACTTTTTAGGGATTTGTAACAGTAGAATTTGGGGAAAAAAAAAATAATAAAAGCACTAAAATATTTCCTTTGTTTGAAAAATCTATGCACAAAACTCAGCTTGTACATACATTTCTGAAATTTCCAAGAAATGTCAACGCTTTCAAATGTCAAACTTTTCATTCATATGAGGCAGAGGAATCTCATTACAGCTTCATTTTTATGATGGTACACTTTGTGGGCAGAGTTTGGGGATGGCTATGGCATGAAAATGGACAATCAAAATAGTCATCAATTTCCCATGCAATACAGCAGAAAAAGGTCTACTATTCTTTTTAATTTCACACTGATGTAATACACCTATGATTAACAATCCCTAACATAGATGGGTTTTTTTCTTTAAGGTTCTAGCAAACAATATGAATCTTAACTCTCGTAAAATAAAATATACACAGGAAGTCTATACCCCAAAGCTGAAGAGATGATCTAGAAATCTGTACCATACAGCTCCCGAGAGTGACAGATGATACATAGAGAAAAAATAGACAACATTTAAAAGACTAAGCCACTCATTTGCAGATGTAAAGTATGACTTTGTTTTTAAGAATTTAGTCAGGCCAAAAATACTGGTAAAGTACGTATTTCTTAAATTTTAATATACACACCTGCACATACTTAGATCTCAGAGACCCGTAGGACTTCTCCTTTGCTGATCATGGTTTATGGCATTAGCAACTTAAGCTTCTGAAGTTATGAACAATATTTCTGTACAGTCTTAAAGACCTAACAGTACTCTCTGATGCCAAAGAACTATTTAATATTTTATAAGGAACATAATACAAATTAAAATAAATAACACCTTTCATATCTTAAGTCACTAAAAGCTACATGGATTCACATGGTATTTTTCAAAGTGATAGAGCACAAGACTGATGCTCATAGCTCCATTAGAAGCATTTATATGTAAAACATTGCTTTTTCCAATCATTAATTTCTTTTGAGATTTATTATTGCCCTATACTACTTTTGTTTGAAAAGGGAGATGACGCTTTCCTTGGTTAGCATTGTTATAGTTGACAGAACGTATAAAAGGCAAACCGCCTCTTCTCCAGCTTTCAGCCTGAGCCAATCAAACACAGAAATTTTCAGCCTCTTCTAATCTTGAATTCTGGTTTTTGAAGTTTACAGAATAATTGTAGCTTTTCAGCACAGAATCGTTTTGTCACATAGCCCATTCTAGCTCATGAAAACGCTACTGGTGCCCTAAATACCATTAATAAAAAAAATTGTTCTTGGCACTGTAGACACGTCAGCCTGATTAAAAATGATTGCATATTGTTAGCATTCATGCACATTTCATTACGAAGAAATGATCCTGGAAGCCACCTCACACTTACCTTCCCATCAAAGAATAATTTATACCTGGAAACATTATTTTTTCTTCCCTCTCAAGCTGTTATTATAGGCCCCTGCAAGGATTCCTGGGACCAGCTGAGTTAAACACTTCTACAAAGAGACAATCTCTGCACTGAAGAGCTTACAGAATCTTTCGTTTTATTTTAGACAACTTGAAAGGAAGAAAGGTGACCTCAAGGGATATTTAGAGGCAGCTTCTTCTTAATGCAAAGGAAGGTAAAACAAAAGAGGCTTTTAGAAACCTTGAGAAATCAACAACCAAGACATTCTGACTGCTCATTTGTAGTTCAGAATAAAAACTAACAGCAAGTGAGGCAACAGATAAGGCAGAGTAGAGTACAACTAAGCAGCTTTGTTTGGAAGTAGCTGGAAACATCTGATCACAAGTATACTTTAGAGGCATGCAGGGGAACCATGCAGGGTGGCTAACCCAAGAACCAAGCAAATGACCTTACAGCAGAGTTCTGCACTGTTGTTAAGTGGAAAAAATTGGATTCAAGGTTCATAGAGGAGGTGTTTTTTTCTCAGCATGAGGGAGAAGTCCAGGATTTGGAAAGCTTTTTTGGTGATTGAGTCTCTGGCTTTGCTCCTGTTCGGTACAAGATACTGTGACAAGCTATTAGAGGCAAGAGCATTTAACATTGCCCAAGAGTTTAATGCTTAAGAAAAACCAAGCATTTATTTAATTAACCATGGCACTCAAGCTACACCTGTACTATCCTTCCACCCTGGCTCTTCAGTTCTTGGAAAACCCCTGACTTTGGAAGTCACTTAGAGAATAAAGGTCCATAAAGGTCAGGACCACCCAAGTACTAAAAGGATACTTTGTCACATATTGGAACAGAAGAAAGGCCAGAGTCGGACATGCAGTGTAACGTGGCAGAAGTCCACAAATAATACAGACACCTGAGTTTGCATCAACTCAAACAGAAGGAGCCATATGATATGGCTCAGCCCTGTGTGGACACATCAAAATTGCATTTCACTAACACAGCACTGAGGGTAAGCTAACCACCTCTGCCTCCTCCAAGCTCTGGTACCTTCCTAACAGTCCACCACATCCACTGTTAGCTCAGCAATTCTGTACCTCACTCCATGGCTCTATGTTAGGCACCAGCTAGTAACTATGTTTAACAGTAACTGTAGCCATCTGTTTCCCTTTCCCAGGCCCCTACTGAAAACATTTCTGACATCAGCACTGTCTCCATAGCACCTAGAACACTTAAGTGATTTTTTTCCGGTTTTAAAGCAAACCAGAACAGAAAATTGGACAGATTTAAATGCAGGATGACATTTAATAATTCAATAAACTACTCCAAACAGCAAGGAGTAACTGAACTTTGTGCAAGTCCTTTATTCATATATTCATAGAAATTTCGGCTTAGCTAGTGAGAACCTATGCAGCCACCAGTAAAGATGGTTTTGCTCTTCCTCCTTCCTTCTGTATACATTTTCACACTGACACTGGCACCTCAAGTAGCCCTGTACAGTCAACTGAACCAAGGAATCGACCAATGCAGCTAAAACCTGTGTGCAGCAGCACTGCTTTACATCATCTTGAAACATCATGGATCTGCATCACCAAAGTACTATATTGTATCACAACATGTCACACTGCAGCTGGCAACTTTGAAATCTTTATATGACTATTTGCAGATAAATTAGTAAAGAGGGCAAAAAGAGTAGCTAAATGAAACTCACTATTGCTTGCAATTCTCTCAGTCAGCAGCCTTAATATTCCTACTGTACTGGATCTCTGTTCAGAAGTACCTCGAGTTTGACACACCTCTTCTGAAAAAAAAAAAAAAAAAAAAAAAAACCAAACTACAGCTTTTGCCTCCACTTCTGTCATTTTTCTTAGATTTCACTCTTTACTGAACCAAAACAAGTTAAGTCCTTGCTGCTCAGGTTGATTACATTTTCTCTGACCACCAGGCCTCTGCGGAACTGTTTTTTCTTCAGAATGGAAATGTTCATACTTTTGAAGCAGTACTGAATCAGTTGATAATGCATATGTAACTTATATGGACTCTGTCCCGTACTTTCCCTCTGCTTCCTCTAATCCTTTTAGTTTAGTGTGCAAAATTCAGACCAGCCCCAGTGAAGTGATCCTACACCAGGCAGGAGTTCTCTAACAAAGGTATCCTGTAAGATCACATAACAGTCTCACAAAATTCTAGTCACATAAGAGAAAGGACATTCTGGAAACGCACACAAAGTTAGTTTCTAATATCTTAAATGACACAAGATGGTTACACTGATTTTATATCAATGCTAGTAAATATTTGTTTTCTGGAGTACAAATAAATAATTTAAGTACTTGATTTTCAAAACTGAAAGCACATTAAACACTGCAGCAGAAAATACACTTTCATGTTAGATATTTTTTGGCAGTGTTCAAGGCCAGGGTGGACAGAGCCTTGGGTGACATGGTCTAGTGTGAGGTGTCCCTGCCCACAGCAGGCGGGCTGGAACTAGATGATATTAAGGTCTTTCCCTAATCCAAACCATTCTATGATTATATTTTCAAGTGTAGCTTAGACAGTATTCTCACAAGTTGAACAAATATCCTCATACCAAACAGCCTGACCTTGTTTCAATACAAGTGTTATGCAATACATAGAACTACAAAGGCAGGTATCTGCAGAGACAAATTCCAGTCTGCAGCCTGGATGAACAGACGATGGCACAGTAACATTTAGCACTAACAGTTCTTGGGTATTCTTTCAAAATAGCCACTTTGAAAAATGTCCTTTTGATAGATATCAGTGTATTGATAATTTTGTCTTCCTTCTGCCTCAATTAAAATTTTTGCTACATTGCTCTGGGTGTGTACTTTTCATTACTAGGCCACCTCTTACCTTCATGCCTTTAATTGAAGAGTAATAATGCCATAATGGGCTCACAATGTCGCCAAAGTGCGAGCTGAATCAGATTCACTGCATTAGCCTCACCAAATTAAATCTTCATTTGCAGAAGGACATTCAAGGAATACACATGTAAAACAGAGCCAAGTGATCCTCCCCCAAAATGGTGACAAATGAAGCTGAATATCATTATAAGCACATGACATATTCTTTGTCCAAAACCAGGCTGTGACTGCTGTGAATCTCTCTATTGTCTTAAATTTAGCCATTTTAAATTTACTTTCATCTGTTTATCTGAGGTATACATAGCTATTCTGGTAAGTGCAACACTAGCATATAGACAGGTATCCCAGGCTTCCTACGCAAGAATTAAAGTCTTAGAGTCTGCTTAATCTGGATTATTCAAAGTCCATATTTAATCTGTGCAAGCACAGAAAAAAAGAAGTACAATGCACGTAAAAAACACAGCTCTGCTTTGATTTGTTTTGTCTTTTCACAGAAAATTATTGTTCTGTTTCTTCAGATACAACAATTATTTATTCATTTCCCCAGGGTTTATGTTAGCATCAATTGATGGAGATTGTATATGAAAAGCTTTGTCCAAAGGCATACCAAATTATTATAAAACAGCCATGTTAGTATCTCCCGCACTTCAAACAGATTATTTACTTTCTTCCTATTAAATGAAGTTGATCACTATTTAATTTCTGCTTCTATGGAAGTAGGACTAGCAAAATTTTCTGAGGAATCTTGCACTACATCCCCACTTGGCAAAACAGGTACATTGTGCACAACTTCTATTCGCCAGAAGACATCACAAAGTTTGTGGGACTGCTAAGTAAGAAAATATATATATATATACACACCCCTAATATTAAGGAAACTATCTTTCTGTGGCTTTACTTGGCACAGAAATTCTTCCAAATCAATTTACAAAAACTTTGCATATTCATAAATTGTGTCCTGATAATAAAATGATAAATCCCTATACAGAATTTACATAGTTATAGTAAGTACTTCTCATAAACACAAGCTAATTTCCAACCATGTAAAATTTGTTTAACTAGTCAATACCTAATTAGACATAGTGATTGTTAAGGCACCAATGACAATGCCAAAATATTGTACAAGTGGACAACTATATTACCCTAAAATTAAAAGAATTACTCAAAACCAGAATTAAAACTCTTCTACAGTGCCTGAATCTGCAATAAGTCATTACATAACTAGACAGAAAAACTACCTGAATAAATATTACTACCCTGTAATAGCTCTGCCAGTAAAAAAGAAAAAAAGTTTTCTTCTAATACAAAACATTAATTTTGTTTGTACTGTAACTCTTTTAGTGCAGGACTCAACACTGTTAAATCAAAATAAGTAGAAATTGCACCACTGATAACATGGAAAGGGAATCAAAATGTTTATCCTGGCCTCCAGGACAGAAGGTAGCACAACTCTAGAAGCAGGTGGTTATCTCAGAACTCACAGTATTATAGATGGTTACTTGAGCAAATTTTAATTAAAACATTTCAGTCCTGTATCTTCCCAAACACGTATGACATTTTGGACTCACAGCTAGCAGCCTCCTTTTCAGAAAAGCTTATGCTTTAAATAAACACACAGCCAGAATAGAGGTACCAAAACAACACTTTCCCTGCCAAGTTGGGGCTCAACCTAGAAAATTATTTGGCTGCCCATGCCATAGAGTTCACCCCCATTTTACTTTGTGCTGGGTAGCAGCTCTGGGGTACTGAACTTAGTGGGGGCTGCTGTACAGTTTTTGGGGGGTTATACGTGTTATTACTGCCCTCATAGCTTTCTAAGAATGTCATGCTTAGCAACAGGGACCAGATTTTCAACAGATCAGTTCAGTTAGACACAAAATCAAAATGGACAAATATTCATAAGAGCTCAGAACAGACAGTGCTAACCTCTCTTGAAAATCTGTCCCCAGTTATAGATGCCAAGTACTTGAAAACCTGGCTCTGAGTTTTTAAAAATCTGTTTTCATATGCTCAAAACCAATACTGCAGCCAGCAAGGGTTTTGGAACTTATGACACTGTATTTCTACCAGAGAAGGAGCAAGAGAAGAGGCAATCTAAAACAGACTGAGTAAATCTACCAAATAAATCTATTTTAAATGACAAAGCTCACTACTACATTTACTGACACTGTCCATGCACTCGTTTTGGGGTTAGCCCCTTTTTTATTTATATATTAGTCTTTCTGAGCCAGAACTGAGCACCTCTTCCTTTTGCTAGTTCCTCACTCATGTCAACCTACAATATTGCTAGTGACAGCAGATGAGCTGGCCTGAAAGAAAAAGCAGTAATTTCTCACTCTTTTTTCCTGTAACCAAAATCGGTTGAATCTATGTAAATGAACTGAGTTTACACAACATGGGGGAAAAAAAATGACAAAATAGAACATTAATCCAACTGGGAATTAATACAATTGCAAAACAGAACATAGCTTTTGCTATTTAAGTGCATTAGGATGGTATCATTTAGCTTTAACGCATGCTCCAGGAATCACTTCCTTAAAGAAAGCACTATGCAAAATGAGATTGGATTATACATTCTGAAGCATTCACAACTTTGAACTTTAATATGGAATACAGAGGCCAAATTTCTGCCTTCTGCACAATTACTTGTCCCAAAGACAGGAATAAAAGTTGGTTTGTTACTGGAGTTTCTTTGAGGATATTTGAATTTAGCAGCACAGCAGTAGTTGCTTTCACTTTGAGGTTCAAATGGTAAATTCAATTTGGCCAACTCCTAGTTATTACACTACAAAGTCAGCTTTCATCAGTTCCCTGAACTGCCATACAGAAAATGTAGAATCATCAGACTTTTTTGCATGCTGTGATCAGGACTGTAAGGAGAAGTCTCCAAGCATCTGTTAAGGAACTCTTGCCTTTAAAAAATATACATGACATTTAATGTAGAAGTGTTTGGCTTTTTACTGATACCACCTGCCCTGGTAATTTCAGCATTTTATTTTCTTAACACAAACTCTCTTCACCACAGTTAGACATATAGGCCTTTTAAAGAAGCAACATTAATTCAAGTCTATGTAAACACAGACAATTCTTATGAGACAACAAAAACATCAGGGACTAAATGTAAAAACCTTCTAATACCCTAGCGTATAATTACATTATTCATTAGCAAGTAACTTCAAGTGAGTGTAATTTAATGTTTCCTTCCTGCCCCTTGAGCAAACACAACATGGAATAGTTAATAAATTTGATCCCAAGCTCCTAAATCCACCGTCAATAAAATCTAACACAGACTCATGGAAAAGTTCCACCCTAGCCTACCCTCACAGATCAAGAGAGCTTACCCGACTTAAAGGCTGACTTAAGAAGAGAGGATGGCATGTAGCCTGTGCTTCCTTCATCACTCAGCAAAAAGAAATTGCCTTGTAAGACTTGTGTACCATCTGTTGTTTCTTTTGAATAACTCTATGTTTTGTGAGGTGGGCTCGTCTTTCATGAGGCACACTGCAAATGGGCACATCTGGCCTCATCCTCACCTCAGACCTCCCCTTCCAACAAAATCAGATCCAGGTTGCTTTGATCTCAGCTTGGTACAGTATGGGTAAGGAACTGCACACGGATAAAAACCATGAAGCTTTAGTGTTTTAGACAACCCCCCTATTGAAACTTTGTTTATTTACCAACAAATTATTTAATAACATAATTATTTAATAAAACTACTCCCATTTAAACACCTTTGCTCCATGCTGCTTAGCAGGGGCAATTTCCAACAACTACACTGGAGAAACAAAATTAGGAGAGCTTTACAAACAGAAATCCACGCTCTGAAGAGCAGGGAGACCCCACACACACAGCAGCGGCAGGCCACACCCTCACCTCACTGAGCCTTCTCAGCCCTGCCGGTCCTCCTCACCCTCGCTCAGCTGCCCCTTCTCCACCGCTTACCTACGCTTTTTTCCCCTCTTTTATTTTTTTTCCTCCTTCCTTTGTCAGGCTAGTGAGGTAAGGCCAAGGAAAAAATGAATTAAGAAAGCCGGTTTTGGTTACTGCCTGCGAGCTTACCTTCCCCGACGAGGTGGCACATCCACAAACCTCGCCTGCCCTTAGAGTACTGTAATGGCGCCCACCCCCTGCAGCAGGCAAGGGAGAGGAAAAACCGCGCTCCCGCCACCCTCGCTCTGGTTGGCTGCTCGTCAGGAGAGGCGGAGACACGGCGGGAAAGCACCAACCACGGGCGCTGTGTAACGGCTGCAGGGCTGGGAGCTCAGAATGGGCCGGAGCAGGGCGGGCCCTCTCGTTCGCGGGAGCCAGGTGCGAAACGTCCGTTGGTGCTCTCCAGGTGAAGTCTAATCTGCATGTTATGCTTCTCAGCCTTATATTTGTTTGGAGCTATTAGCTGTGGGGGTAAAGTGTCAGTGCCCTCTGGAGGTATAGCCTTGTTTTACCTAACCTGTATCTTTCCCATACTATGCAACAAACTCTTTAACACCACAGTCACCTTTTAAACCAGAAAAAGGTGCCTCAACTGATTATGATTAATAAACCCTGACATCTTTATTGATGCTGAACTGGCTGGCTGGCTTGATGACTATTAGCCCACTTCTATAATTTCCTAAACTGGGAAGTGACTCAGGTACAAAATCAGAGGATTGAGTGTAAGTCTGGCAGAAGTTGACTGCTTTAAGTGAGTGATGTGTGGGAGAGATTGTATTCTTCTCTGAGATGTTGAAGAGCTGTTCATGTTACCTGTTTGGCCTTCAGGGACTTCTGTTACTTAGTCCCTCCTGGCATACTGTAGCAGCAATGGCTTTCCTAACCTTTCCCAATTGCTTCATGTTGCTGCTGCCTTCTAGCAGAACTAAAACGCAAAACTTAGGAAAGGGAAACTTGAAGTGGCCTGAAGAAGGGAAATATCATGAAAGGGCATGTTAATTTCTGAAATATCTGTATAGATAGTTAGCAGGGTGTGGAGTTAAGGGGATGACTGCTGATGACTTCTGGTTGGTTTGGGGTTTTTTCCTGAACTGTAAACATATTAATTAGGTTTTGTCAGTTGCACTGGCTTATTTTTGTCATTCTGATGATTATTCTTATATTCATTATTACATTAATGGTTTGTTCAACTCTATTTTATGTACGCAAAAGTCTGGGATGGGTACTTCATAATTAAGTCAGCTTTTTGCATTAATGTGTGATCTGTAATGTTTTGGAGCCATCCCATACAATTTATTTAATTAGGTTGTTTGGCCTGTGTATTAAAAATCTTTCAGTGTCTTGGAAAGTAACCTAATTGTCTGAATATCAGAAAGATAATATTATTTTTTAAGAAATTTGACAGGATTTTTAATATTCTATTTGGCCATGTCACAGCCATATTTCTTCTGCAGTAGTGGTAAAAGTCTTAGCGTATCTTAAATAATTTTGAATTTTGGAATAGCTGTCTTAAGCAATAAGCTTCCCCACACACACCTTGAACTATATAGCTCAAAACTTCTTAATACAGTGCATGTTTCATGGAAACAGCATATACTGAAGTGTGTATCTATATAGTAATGCAACTCCAAAAACATAAGCACCACCACAGAACTCAAAAGAAGGATGCGTTTTTCCTCTTGTTCTTGATGACTGGCAATAGTAATGGGCTGCAGAAGTAGTAAAAAGTAAATTGGCTAATCAGTAGTCAATGTAGAACCTGTTTATTTAGATGCCTATTATGAATATTATTATGCACCTTCTTTTTTGTCAGAGCTATAGCTTCTTATGATGGTATCAAGTGCTAATAAAATTGAGATCAATTTTAATGAGACCTCAGGACACCTCACTGTGAATGCACAACTGTTCAGTTCTCAGACTTGTTCTTCCTGCAACCCCCACTTCCCTGTGGGGGAATATGTTGTGGCCAAATTTTCCAAAAATATGTTGTGACCAAATTTTCCAGGTGTCTGGGGGCTTTGTGTGTGGTGGTTTGTTGGTTTTGGGTTTGTTGGGTTTGGGGGTTTTGTTTTTTTAATATGAACTGAATTGTGTGGTTTGTACTAGAAGTATTTGAAAGCATGTGGAAACTTGATTGCAGATATTAAGTGGGTTTCAAGACACAGGTATTGCAGTTGACTGTTAAGAATTTCTGCAATCCTGCCGATAGTAAACCTGTAGCTGTGAGAAATGCAAGCTTCATGGAAACTGTTTTCTTCTTAATAGACACACTTCAAAGCTGGGGTGGGAAGGAGGGCACAGTTCTTAGCTTCTGACACCTTTTCATATTGAATACCAAGAGGCAGCTTTTTGCAAATGGATTCTAGGTGATAGATTTATCTTTTCAGTGCTATGTCTATTGAGCATTATACATTTCTGAACTGTTTGCTGTGGTTTTGTCAGGTGATGCATGACCTTTTAATCATTCTATCTCTTTCCGTTTCTGTACTGGTGTTGAACTGTCAGGCTTGTTGCCTGCAGTTCAGCATTTTATCCAAATTTTTATAGAAACTGTTCAAATTGCACGATTCCTTTCACTTCATTTAAGTGCTTGGCAGCAGTTCCTTCATGAGTATAGCTGTTGTTTTTCCTCTCTACTGAATGTTCTAGCTCTTGCAATGTCAGTTCCTTCACCAGCCATCTGTCTTGCTGGCTCACTCACTATCTTAACAGCTCTTCTTCTCAGACTAGATGCAAATCCTAGAGAGTACACCATCAGCTGTTATTTTTTTATTCAGAAGCTTTTAAAACAATTGTTGCTGCACACAAATATCCTATATTTCAATCCTCTCTATTCAGTCTTTGGCACTTAACGGTTGCTTTCTACAGCCTCCTCTTTTTTTTCTGGGTTCTTTTACAGTTTGTTTTTCTAACACTTCATTAATTTTCCTGAAACTTTCAGAGTAATTTTCTTCAGTTTGACAACCTAGCTTGCCCTGAATTCTATATAGGAAGTCAATGTCCAAATGCAAGGAAAGTCTAATCCAGTTCTGTCTGTTGTTTACCAGTAACCCTGTTCTTTAAAAATCACTGAAAGAGGCATCTAAATACTTTCAAATACTACATAAATCAGGTAATAGCTCCTGAGAAACACAAGATCAATATCTTTTGTTAAGAAGTAGAGAACAACTTTGTAGGATTACAGATAGGATAGACATCCTTGTAGCTGGCATATTGCTACACAATCTAGCCATCTTTTTTATGAAAAGTTCTATTTGCTTGTAAGCCAGTCAGGTCAGGATGCAAAATTGCTTTATGAAGCCCCACGTGTATAGTATCTCCTGTTATAGTAGCAATTTGTTTTATTTTTGTACACTCTACTAGTTTTATAATCTGCCAATAGCAAAGGTTCATTTAGTTAGTGTTTAGAGCATTATAAACTGCTACTTGGTGTTAGTGCAATTATCAGAGGTAGAAATGAATGTTTTAATAAAGATAGGGGCATACCAGGCTTTTTTAATGAATGTTGATAAGCCTTTCTCAGACCCTCTGCTCCTTTCCCAGACAAATTCAAATACTGTGTATTGCCAGTGCCAATTAGTCAGCCAAGCAGCTGTAGTTGGCAGCTGCCCTCATGAAGAAAGCCCCAGGAGATTAAAACTCCTGAGACACTGATTTGCATGCCGGATGTTACTGTTTGTCATTTTGTGAGTGTCTTTCATATATATTGTTTCTTAACGATAAAGAAAACCGAGTGTGCTTACTTAGTAACTAATAATTAGTAAGCTGGATTTTATTTCCCCACTGTACTTACGATCTCCAGGGTAAATTTAGGCCTGTAATTTAATAACTCCAGTGAGGGACTGTCTATATGAGGAAGGTTTGTTTCCAAACTAAGCTATTGCAGCTGAAAAGAGGTCTTATCCCATTGTGATTATGTTATGCTGGTAAAGGTGTGTTCATAATAGCTTGATGTGTTTTCGGCTACAAAGTTAAAGCAGTATTGCTATGTTGGTAACAGACTTTATGCTTGTATAGTAATTCCAGTGGTATGGAAAAGCTAGTCATCTTACTAAAAGTTACACAGTGTCTTTCTGGTATTGCCTAGACTTTTTTTGTGTAGTCTTTGCTTACAGAAAGTGAAAACAATCAAGTAAGGCAACAGGATAGAGGAGTGTGAGAGTATAAATTGATTTATTTTCTTTCTTTCAAGCAAGCCAATAGGAAATTGGGTGCAGGATTCCTGACCTTCAGTAGGAAGGTAGCCAAGTGGTAGCATTTGAGACTGCAGAAGCTGTCCCCAAAACCCGATTAAGTGAGGTTCTCATGTGTGCTCATGACAAGCCTTATGACGAAGTATGGCTGTGAGAGGCAGATAAATTTGAAAATGTCCAGAATTCTTCAACTGTGAACTGGCAACTGATAAACTTTTCCTCTCATTGAATGAAGCTGTAGATATACTAAAAAAAAGCAAGTAGTCAAACCCAAGAAAGCTGCAGACAGAAGCTGGTAAGCTATGACTTACCTTCCCTCATTGTCACTAGGATGTACTCTGGGCTCAAACTGTTATGCCATTACTGTTAAGGGATGTCATCACTGTTAGGTGAACACACTGCCTATGTTAATTTACTGTGCTGGAAAAAACAAGTAATCTCTCTCCAGAAGAATAAAACTATTCACCAGAATGTTATTGAAAAGATATTTTAAGAGCAGACAAAATCCACTTACATGCCAGGGTAGAAGGAACTGTCTGCTTCTTGCATCCTATTAACTAGAAGGCATCTCTCAACTAACTCTCTCTGGAAAAAAAAAAAAAAAAATGAGTAGGCTTCACAATATTTCTTTTATTTTTTTGCTTTAAATAATCACTGTTACTAAAGAGAATTCCTGCTAACAAACCAGTCAAAATTTGAACCAATATAGTTCAGGAAGTGAAGTGAATAAAAATTAAAAAACAAAAAAACAAACAAAACAAAACAAAAAAAACCACAAAAGCAACAACTTCTGCATTACATTAATGCAATCTTTCTATCATGGAAAACAGAGGCTTTAGCTTCACCATAGTTTTGACATTGTATTCTAATTAGATTTACATTTTATTAAAACTATCTGAATAAGTCACACATCAGTTGCCAAGACATGCTCATCTGTAACATCCTAAAGTAACAGAAACATCACTATGTAGGGCTTATTAAACTTCACACACTTTCTTAAACAAGGCAGACTGACTTACAGTTGGTTCAATAAGAACTTAGATTGAGCAACTTTCCATATTCTGTAAAAACAAGTAATATAATATGGTATAACTTGTGTTGTGGTGCAGACCTAATGACTGTGTAGAGGTAAGTTCTGAATGGAGAAATCTGGAGCTGGGCCATACAATATTGTCAGAAGTAGCTCTTCAGAGGCAGATTATGAAATTAGAACTGTAATCTCTGCTTGACATAGAGTTAATATGCAGCTTTCCAGGGCTGAAGCTGTTTACTGTTTCTTCCATCTGTCAGGATTTTCCTAGGTTCTATGGGAAATGCATACGTACATTTGAAACTGAGATTGCACAGAGGAAAGCTTTCTTTGTGGGTATGTTACAGAACCCTTTGTAAGAATTGCACGTAGCTGCTGGCAGACCACCAGGTAAAGGAGTGAATGGATGTAATGGAAGTAGTTAATTACAATAATTAAACAAATTAAAAATCCTTTTTTCCCCTCTTCTGTGTGACACTTGAAACTTGTTTGTGTGAGAGAAATTAGTGAGAAAAATAACGGTCAAAAGCATTAAGACCTGAGGGGAATGAATGACCTGAATGGAAGCCTATGTGGGGTTTTCTTTTAGGACAGGATTTACCTTATTTTTTTGTGTGTGCGTGCCAAGTCTGCAAGGTTAATGTATAAACTAAACTTAAAGGACTTTACCTTTGTGAAATAATGAAATCAAGTATCGCATTAGATGGCAGAGATGAACTCTCCATATTTGTTGTAAGTTACTTGTGCAGACTGTCTTGGAAAGTCAAAACATATTGAAGGAATACTTACTTTGTGCTGACCTAGTGGTCTGTAAAGTAATCTTCTGCACCTATAGATTGACTCTTGTGTTCCACAGCCTTTTCTTGCAGTACCAAAAAAAAAGACTAGTATAATTAGATGTGTGCATCAGCAGCCTGTGTACTGTGTTTCAGAGAAACTTACAGTAAACGTTCATATGTTCGAGAAGATTTAGCTGTGCCTGTACTTTTTCACCTTAAGTACCTTGAACACATGACTGTTTTGCTTTGGAAAATATAAAGAGCAGAATACTGGGCTAAAGCTGAAGTTCAAGAAGTGATCAGAAGGCTGGCAGTTTAAAAGTTCCAGTTTTCTAGTTCTGTCACTCATGTTGTTTGAAAATTAAGAGTTTAGCTAGGAAGCTGAAAGGACAAATTCAGGGCCTTCTCTCAGTGAACAAAGAATCATTTTATTCCCAAGATATGCCCATACATTTACAGCAGTATACAACTGAATTGGGTCTGCCACTCTGTGGTAGCCAACATGTTGTGCTTTGTTTCCATTGTACATTGCTCTTTGAAAGGAATGGTTATCATACAGCTCATACCCTGTCAGCAACGAGAGTAATATACATAATTGCACTTTATCAGGATGGGGTTTTTTGAGTAATTTTTCCACCTTTGGAGTGGGAGTAAGAAAAGTTTCCCCAGGACTAGAAACAATGAAGTGCTGTTTTTAGACAACACAGTCATTTTTACTTTTCCATTGTCTTGCTATGTTTGAAGGGTACATGCAGTTTGAAGTTAAAGCTCCATAGAGCTTTAAGTTTCATCATGAAAAAGTGATGATATGTGCATCCTCTATGACTAGCAAGAATCCTCATCTCCAGTGTGTGTGTCAGAAAAATGGTATGGTTAGGAATTAATTATGGGCACTAATTGTCAGGTTTTCTTCCTCCCTCTCTTTCTCAAAGAGGCACTAAGGGATTCAAACATGGATTTTATCCTTCACTACTCTCACTCATGAGAACACAAACTTCTCTCTACCCTCTGAATAGATTTTACTAACATACCCCAGTCCCCCACAGAAACAGTAAGATTAAGACTCCTATCTTCATTGGTCTCTGTCAGTTCTTTAGCTTGGATAAGAGACTCCTGTCTGTGTTGTGTTTTCTAGATTCTCACTGTCTTTTCCTTCTGCTGCTAAGGTCATCAGTGGAGGTGAGCTTTTGAGCTGGATGAAGCATTTCTATAGAAAAAGCTTTGAGACTTTGATCTCCCTTCTGTATGGCAGTACTGTTTTACAAAAGTAACTTTGCCAAGGAGTCACGAACTGATGACTTCTCCTTCCAGTCTGTGATATTTGAAGTGTTTCAGGGCATACCCACTATTTTAATGTATCTTCACTTGTAATTTCTCACTAAGACAGAATTTCTCATTATTATCAGTACCAGTGGCAGACAGTTCTGCTTAGCAGTATGGGAAGGGTGGAGTAGCCTGTATAGAAAGCTACAACCTCTCAACTGATAGCTGCTAAATTATTTCAGAAATAATACTATCTCTTCCCAGGCAGGGTTAAATTCTGCCTTTTCTCCACCCATTAACTGCTTGATAATGAAGGAAAACAAAGTTTCACAACTCCCTTAGGCAAGTGATTGTGAGTCTTTCTGCTAGCTTCTTTGCAATTACTCTAAAGGAGTGTATGGATTTTTACTGCTTTTTCCAACATAGCTTTCAGTAAGTGAAGGGAGTAAAGTGACTATCTAACTCCTCTTTTGGCAGACAGAAGATTAAAGCAAGACATCCTGCTTAAAAGTGAACAGCTTCTACTGTACTTGAAGCACAGTATAGGTGGGAAAGAACAAAAAAAAAAAAAAACCTGAAGCCTGATTTGAAGCAAAACTATTAATCAGATGGTAATTTGCTTAGAAACAGTCAGGAGGGACAGATGGAATCCTGTGGTTCTCTCTTCTCCTTGAGTCAGTTTTTAAAATATATTGAAAGCTTTTGTACTTCTGAGTGGCAAATATGGCTTGTCAGAAGTTATTTTTGCTATTCTTAATACTGAAATAGATTGTGCTTGAGTTACAGCAGTTGACAGAAGTCTTAAGTACCACAAAGGAAATACTTCCATTTATTATCTCATTTTTCAGATTTAAGGAGCTATATGCAGTTAAACTTTGAAATTGTGTAACAGTAATAGAATGCTGTTCAAATTGATGCCTTTTAGCAGGAAGGGGGGTGGGAGTTGGTGTGATAGTACAGTAAACAAATATTAAACTTTTTTCTTAGGTGTATTCTTTAAGACAGTATTCAGCTACCCAGAGCAGTGTCTAGGACACTCTCTCTGCAGTTTGCATTACATTGGTAGTGCATCTTGTGGTATTTTTCCCATGAGACGGTGATACAAGTCTAAGCCTTGATGTGTATTTCATATTTAAGTCAGAACTTCTTAGCTTATGTTGTCTAATTGTAACATGTTCTCTAATAGCATACTTCTGGAGTAAACATCCTCTTGATTAGCTGAAGAATATACCGTTTGAATGATCCCAAAACTGAACAGAGTTGTTAAATCTTGTTCTAATTATGTAGGTGAGATGTGCCATAGGTCACATGCCAGTTTCAAGATTCAGGTTTCAACAGATGCTGTGGAAATGTTAACAAAGATCACCTTAAATAATTGTTTCCCATATTTTTAAGATGACAGTTTAATGTTTAGCTACTCTGTATATGTGATGCTGAAATTTTTAATGCACTTTCAAAGCAGATATCAAAGCTTGTCATCAGAGACGCTCTCTAACTGCAAATGTCAGCAAGAATAGTCCCTATCTGCAGGCATAAAGCTAAGAGGACAGGCAGAAGCTAAACTTATGAGCTGAATATTGGTTGTGCATAGATTACTTTTCTTTTGTAATGTCTGAGACCTCTTGGGTTCAGATCTAAAGAAGACTGTATGGTCATCTTAAACTGAAGCTAATGAAAATTCTGAAGCTAATGGAAATTCTGGCTGTTTGAGAATTTTTAAAGAATTTGGTCGTGTGTGTTTCACATTGAACTCCTAAGAGTCTGTATTGGCAAATTTTGTAAAGTTGTATTTTTTTGAGGACAAGTAGCAGGAGGTTTGGAAAAAAAAACAAAAAAACAAAACACAAACACCTAAAGAACAAAAACCACCCACCTTTTTTATATCAGCCTAAGGCAAGTCTCAAAAAAAGGCAAAAAAGAAACCTAAAGAATGAAAGAATGACAGAATAAGTTCTGTGCAGTTCTTGGACTAGCACTGGTTCACATAATCTGTGCTAGCTGTAGAATAGCAGGTGAGTGAAGAATACAAACCTACATAGAAGCATTTAACCTGAAAACTAGTAGGCCAGCAGCCAGAGGGAATAAACATCACAAAGAACAGCAGTCATGCTGCCCAGGCATCCACTCACATTGGGGAGACTGGGGTCAGCTCACCGACAGAGTGCTTTCTTTCTGTTCTTTAAATATACTTGTTAAACCTCAGACTTGTAAAGCAAGATTCAAGACAGAGATGTCTCAGTCTCCCTTCACTGGGATTTTCTATAATCATGAAGTTGCTTGCTCCTGCTTTGACTTAAGGGGATGCTTGCTGCTCACTTCATCAAGTATCACTTCATTAAGTATGGCAACACTCTGCCTGCTGTTTTGGAGTAAAAGGTGAGTGACCCTGACAGTGTAACCATCAAAGGGCAGTATTTGCATGACTAAGTCAGGAATCTCCAAAATCTGGTGACTTCCTAGTGGATAAATAAAATGTTATGTGCAGAGCTTGTTCTCTATCCCATCTTCTTCCTCTTCTTATCCCCAGCCCAAGCACTAGAAACAAAGTTGAGCAGAACTTAGTCAAGAAACAAAATGTTGTATTCATTGCAATTCTACGTGTTTCTTAAACTACTTGCTCAAGGCAAAATAAAATGGAAGTGAACACTTCTGCACAAATCTTTGACAGCGTTGTATTCTCAGCCCAAATTATGGACTATTGCTTTCTATAACAATGGCACAATTCAGCTGTAGTTTAATGTTTTCCCAGATTTTACAGTGAGTTTGACCTGCAATATATAAAAGTACATGATTGTATCATGCTTGGAGTGCAGTGACAGTTTTCTTCTGTTTACTCTTGAGTGTAGCAGAGAATTTAATATAAATGCTTAAAATCTATAGTTAAAGATTCACAAGTTAGGAGCTATACCTTCAAAAATTACTGAGACTATTACTCGCCGCTTGGAGCGAGTGACCAGGATTGCTCCTTTTAAGTTAGCAGGCCCTCTCTTGTAGGAGGAAGCCATTCAGTAATTGCTTATTGCATTGTGCATTTAAATATATTCTTGGAAGGGTAGATTTTGGAGTATCATACTACCAATTTAAAGACATTTATGTGGATAAGTTATATTTAATGCCAAGCCTTGCTAGAATTCAAGCAGAAAAACAGTACTATGCAATACATAAAATTTTTCTTTCTCTTTTTAGAGTTGTAGAAAATGCGTAGCTCATCTCAACCACAATCCACAAACCACAGGGAACAGAACATCATATTAGAAGAATTTTTTGGTAATATAGGGTACTTTGGTTCTTCTTCATAAATGTTTGTCTTGTCACTCTCCTTTATATAGATAGCAGTAAAAAAAGCACTAATCTCTGCTTTTCAATAGCATATTGATTTTTAACTGCAGCATTTTTTGTACACGTTGTGCTTATAAGGATTTTTTTAATCTTTAAAACAATAATAAAAAAAATAATCCTTGGTGCATTGCTATGTAGTGGGATCCTAACAGTGGCTCTCATGTTAAAAATATTTCCAGGTCACTGTTTTTTGTGCAAGTCTTTTCAAAAAGTAGACTTAAGTGTAATGGAAACATTTCCATGACTTCAGCAACCTACTATAGACGTTAAAATAAACATTCTTACAAAGAGATTGCAACTTGAGATTTACTGTGCTGAATGCATTCTAACTGGACAGGGAAAGTTGTCATGGATCCTATATCAGGAAAATATTGTTTATTGCCCGAGCAGACATGTAAGCAATTAACATAAATGTTCTATTTGCAATAGCCTTTAGCATAAACAATGTCAGGGTAACAGGAGTGTCCTATTAAAAACCGTTTGAGAAGACCAGATTTCTGGTTCTATTAAAAGCATGCCACACTAGCTTCATTCGCACAAAGCAGCTTTGTCTTTGTCCTAACTGACCAGGTGAAAATATAAATGTGGCAGCATGCACTAAGTCTCAGTTTATGAATTATGGCAATGCAGGGGTGTGGTCAGAGCTTAGTTTTTCTGGTATTTTAGTGGCTTCTCAAGGGCTTTTGCAGGCAGCAGCAACTGAAGATATACAACTGAAATGTCTACAGTGCCCTTCTGGTATTAAGTTTTTTCATTCCTACACAAAAATGAGAACCTATTTAAGTGTCCTTTTAAAATAGATACAAACTGCTACCGTGAGAGATTCAGGCTGGGTTAGGCAGTGTATGCTTGGTTACCAACACTAAACAGAGCTAGATCAAAATGGTTGACTTGTCACTCTATAGTAATTGTTCCCTGGGGATAAAATTCAATAACATAGCTTAAATCACACATAGCTGATCACGTGCTTGGAGGCTTCTATGGTGCCGAGACAAGGCAGAGAGGTAGGGAGGAGCTCTGTCAGGAAATCTTTAATTCTACTGGCAGGGGGGAAGCTTGCCTTGCATGCAGCCATGCACAAATTGATTTTAATTTTACAGTAATGTGCTATTAACTCAGTTCCTGAAAGGCTACTTTTGAGGGCCCGATGTTATGCCCCTGCATGTTCAAGGTACCCATTGGAAGGAGAGTTTTTGGATGTGCAATGACTGTGGCATGGTACCCAACCTGTTCAGCTCTTTTATTACAGTAAAGCACAAAAACTGGTAAATTGTATCCTATATAAGATAAATGTAACATATGCTATCCTCATAATGAATTGCATACATAACTCTTAAAATCATTAGATGAAAAAAAAGAAAAAAAAGGCAAATCAGTGAAATATGAGCAGTACTAACCTTTTATCCAGACTGGAGAAGCTTTAATAACATGGGAACTGATCAACTTGCTTTTAAATACCTGCCTTACTGATTCCAGCAATTGCCCTTCTGGCTCTCTTCCTGCTTTAATACATGATAAAGCAATGTGAGGAGTGGGGGATGCCTTGTACACAATGAAATCGTTTCTCGATACAGGGCAAAAGTGTTACAAGTCTGCTAAATGGACTGCATTTGATTTTCTTAAGAAAACAATTTTTTAATCTTAGTTTGTTTCTTCTGTTTCTTATCAAAATCCGCATAGAAGCTGTGCAAGTTACTGGTCTGGCTGCAGTCAGTTTCCTAGGCTAAACTTTTTTATCTACACCCAAGAAGAGTGCTGAGTTTGTTTTGCCAGCCTCTCACTTCCCATGCCACTCTGAGAAATTGTAAGTCAACATGTATTACCAATAAAGAAAAAAATAAAACATAGCTGCAGCCTACTCTAGCGTAAAGCATAGTCTTTTGACAGCTAAGCAGTCTTTGACAACAGAAGCTACCACACATAAAAGCATTTAAGAACACTTGCTACTTGATTATGCATGTTTAATACGCTTGCTCAATTCCCTGTTCATCACCCAGCACTGAGGGGAAGCCTGAAGCATCAGGTACAGCAGTGCAATGCTGGGCTGTGAATGACTTCATGTAGGATAGAACTTGTCATTTGGCCTTAAACATAGTGGAATTTTGTCCTCTCTTCTGTGACACCTATTCACAGGAACACTGTGCCTGCTAGTCTCTCTCTGCTGCTTGTCTTGGCTCTTGGGGGTTGTGGGGTAGTAATCCACGCAAAAATAAGAAATTACTGCTGTGCAAATCTATACAAGCACTACAGCTAAGGAGGTTACTCGAGGAAACCATTTTGCAGTCTTGACTATAGCACTACCTTACCTGTATGACAAACACTGCCCTTACCTCTTCCACTGCTAAACCACGCGAATGGGAACAATATTCCAAGACCGAATTAATATATTTAGATGTCTGGGTTTTTTTCCCTATATATAACTAAGCACAAATATTTGCAGTTAACCAGCCATCCTTCTATTCTCTTCCCTTCCCCACCCCCCGGAAATTAACGAAACTACTTAAAGAGCCTATACGCTGCATCGCTTTGTTCCTCGCGGTCCACCTCACGGTGCTCGCTCCCTGCCAGACAACTCGCATCTCCATCAGCCTCCGGAGCCTGGGTGGCAAAAACCCCGCCGGCAGCGAGGGGCCGAGGTGCTGCCGGGGGTGTAATGCGGAGGGGAGGGGAGAGGGAAGCTTTACCTTCCGTGTTCCCCCGCGGAGCCAGGGGCGCCTGGATTTGCTGCATTCACGCCGGGGAGGGGCGGCGGGCGGGTGGGCGCTCAGAGCGCCTGGCGGAGGCGGCTGCGCGCCACGGCCGTCGCCGCGCCGGGCAGCGGCGGGAAGGGAGCGCTGCCGGAGCCTCCGGCAGCCGCGGGGACACTCAGCACCGGGGCGCTGAACAGCTCCACAGAGCGCCACAGGCGGGGCCGGCGCCGCGCTCCCCGCCCGCCGCCCGCCTCCCGCCCCCCAGCGCGGCGCCGCCGCCGCCCCGCCCCGCTCCCGCGGCAGGCGGGCCCGCGGCCCGCAGGCGGCGGCCTCCGGGCAGAAGGGGCGGGAATGACCACGGTTCCCAGCCGCCCCCGCGGCGTTCCCGGGGCAGCCGGGAGCCGTAGTCCCGTCGCTTGTGCAAGCGGCGTCGCAGGCTCGGCTGGGCGGCGCCGTGGACGGGGCGCGCGGCCGGGGCCTTCTGCCGCCGCGTGCGCCCGGGCGCGGACGAGCCGACTGTGTCCCGCTCTCTGACCGCAGCGGGGCTCCGCCCGCTCGGCGCCCGGCGGTGCGCAGGCTGGCCCGCGCGGGTAGGTCGCGCGGAGATGGGTGCGCTCTTAGTGGAGACTTTCAGGATGTTCACGTGCAGTTCTTCCGTAGTGTGAGGGGAGAAAAAAGCGGTATTACAGCGTTTAGCGGCCTTTGAGAAAGTCCCGAAAGCTCTGCGCCCTCCCGCCAAGGTTTGGAAGCTAGAGGATACATGTAGGCAGCTGAACAAAGCGAGGGTTCTGCCTTGCTAATCAGAAGAGCTACAAAAAATGAAGCGAGAAGTGCTGTAGCCCGACTGCAGGTTGCTTTCGGAAAGGCATCTCTAATACCAGTGTTTATACAGGGGTCTTCAGATAGTTACTAACCATTTTATGAAGCAGGGTGTGTTATTTATTAGTTAACTTACACGTGAACTGACACGTTGTTTCCAAACGTTTTCTATTTACTTGCTCATCAAATGAAAAAGTCATTATTCAGTGTAGTTTGAATTAGAAGTTAATTTGCACTTTTGGTAAGGGCCACATAGAAGAATCTTTTAAAGAGCTGTTTGAAGAAAAGAGATAACTGGTCAATTCAGAAGTCTGAGCACTAGCCCGTCTCTCACCCTGAACGGGGAGCTGTTGCAAAGCACTGAAAGCTTGCAGATACAATCCTGGATGTTACGATTGCATGTGTGCCCCTGCTACTGCTCCTTGCAACCCTCATGTCCAACTCTCGCCCTCATCCGGGAGAAGATTCTTAGCAGCTGTTCTGCAAGCTCGCAAACACATGACAGAAAGCTAGTGCAACCACGTTAAACTAAGCAGTATGTTTTACCTTCCTTTGAGTTGCCTTGAGCCCTGTGCGGTTTATGCTAAACTGGTGGTGCAAGCAAACTTAGGTTTTAATCATTCATTTTTTCAATGGGTATATATTGTAATGATTTCACATCCCTTTTCTCGTGCTTTCTTGGATAATTCTTAAATGTAACAGGTGCCCTTAATAGCAACTGGATCATGTAGTCACACACACTGAGCAAGTTCACTTCTGCTGCTATCCTGAAGAGGTAAGAAGTTGGCACTGACCCTGATACTACACGTTGTGTAGTGATTGTTGGATTTGAAGTAGTCAGATTTGTATTGTAACAGATACCTGCTTTGATACTACATTATATGCCACCAGCATACTAACTTGATCCCAGTGTAAGTAAAATCTGTGGAATACATACAGCTGTTTCATAACTATTCTCACCTTTGTACATGATTACTGAATTACTTCCTGAAGTACCTTCCCCAGTGTTTTCACAAGACTCACATACATCAGAATTTAGTATTCTCAGTTCCCTACCTGAACTTTTCAGCATTATGCAGTTGTAGTATAGTAGATAAGTTTAAAACAATATTAAATTCATTACAACTTTTATTTGACTAAAGCAAATTGTAGGCATGGAAAGTATGTATGGAAGGGTAAGGCAAATGCTTCACTTTGAATAGTGACTCTTGAGATTATAAAAAATGAGTTCTTGGTATACTAAAGAACAAATAATGAAAAACAATTTCTTCCTTTTGTGATTTCCTCCACATTCAAGCTGGAGCGTTGGTGTGTTGTTTGAGCTCCCTCTCCAGGAGATGTATGTTGTATCTGAGACTGTCCTGAGACAGTAGGAAACTTGCCTCACTGAGATAAACAGTTGAAGAAAACCTGCAGTAGTATATGTAGCTTTAGGGCACACCTAAATTACAAGTGCTATGTGGAGGAGAGTCACTACAACGCCCTGCTTTTGTTGCTCATTGTTTCCCCACCCCATTTATCTTAATGAAGCTGTTTGTTCTTTGTTAGCTGAAAGGGTACTACTAAAGCAGTAACCATTTTTTGCTTTGCAAAGCAGAAAAATTGAAAGAGAGACACAATTTCAAAATAGTTGTGAATCGTCTAAATATATTCATTCAAACAATAGCACACCTCAGATTATCTTCAATTAAATGATTTAGTGATTAATTCAACTTTGTACAAATTGCAGGTATATCGGTTAATCCAAACCTCAAATCTTATTATTGGTTAATCCAAACCTCTCAAATCTCAAATCAAATCTTTCCTACCCTCTTCCTTTTGTACCTTCAGCTCTGAACTATAATTCTTTTGGGGCACCAAAATAGAAAAAAAAAAAACCCTATCCTTTTGCTTCCAAACTCATAGAAATTCCTGAGACATACCTTTGAAACTGGAGTTAGGTCTGCCTAGGTTAAGTTTTTTACCTTTGCATGTTTCCAACAGAAGGAAAAGTGGAATATCTCTTTCAAATCACATACAAAAGGTTTGCTAAGAGCAGTTGTCAGCTATTCAAGTACAGCTAAATAACTGGATTCATGGATATTGGTTACTGTTAACAGCAGCTGTAGTGTGCTGTTGTCAGCAACAACTAGCCTGCTTACCCTGCAGACACTGACTCCCATTTTCCTGCACACATAAAGCAGATTCAGGGAAACTCAGATAGAAGACCAAATTTCTTCCCAGTTTCAGTGAAATTCCTGCATTTTTCTCGGTAGCTTATCTATCTTATGAAAGAAAGCAAGAAAAGATTACTAATGCTATTTTCTATAGGTATCTCAATGTGTTGCTTCTTTTCAGTTTTGTTGTACATCCAAATTCTTATTGATGGGCTTAGTAAACATTTAATTAGACATACTGAAGGATCACTGATCATTCTGTCTAAGGATTGTCCAATTATGCTTCTAAAGGTTTTCTCTTATTAAACGGAATAACAGCAGATGTCATGATTCATCCTCACTACTTCCATTTTCTCATCCTCTGTAAATTATAACCTAAAGGGGTAAGCGCTTTTTTTGACTTGCAAAGAAATAAACTGACAAATTAATACAAAGGAACAAGAATTTCTGTCTAGTTGATACCAGAATAGGAAAGCAGATATTATGCCAAATGGTGTAGCTGAAATAAATGAAACAGACATATACTGTGAGAGCCTCATACCATTGAAAGGATATATGGAAGAATAAATTCAAGGTATGTGCTAAAAAAATGCAGAAACATTTAAAAAAATCCTTCCTAGAGATAACCTTGATCTGACCTTAAGTTGTCACTATCTAAATATGTTTTTAAAATTATTTTTAGGGTTTGCAGTTCACAGAGAGAGTACTGAAAACTGATTTGAGATGTCCTGCATAACTCTTTAATGTTTCTGCCATTTGAAGTTAAGTGTTTTATCAGGAAGAGATACCATGGCACAGTATTCTGCACAGGTAGTGGTTTGTTTATTACTGTTCAAGTGTGGATACCAAATACACAGAAAAAAGCACTTGATTTTAGAGTATCAGTTAACAAACCAGGAGCAAAAAAACCTGAAATAATTGTAGGTGTGCAAGATTTCAGAGTTATGAAAGGGCAAATGCCAGACAGTAATGCTAAAAGGTGTTAGTTAGAAAGACCAACCTTTTCTGGTAATTCTCAAAGATATGGGAAATCCAAGGAGGTGGTCAGGTTGGCTTCACAGAAGGTGACTACAGCTGTTGTTGTGTTAGCAGAAATGAGATGGAGCATTATGCAGTACATCTAATTATGCTGTATTGTTGAAATGCAGGCAGGTCAGGGAATTAGAGAATGAAAGAAGCCGAGAGAGAAAGGTATAATGAAGACTAAGGCAATGGGATAGGTTTTGGAATTATTGCCTGCCAGTTCTGTTCTGTTGCTGCTATGGAAATATTTTTTTTTTTTTAGTTATTGTATGATTTTCTGTATACTTTCATTTATTAGTATCCACAGTGGGAAATAAAATTTTTTTAGTCTAACTTTATGCTGTGGTTTCTGACACCTTCTTTGTAGAGCCTACGTGAGGACTGAAACACTTGAGTCAGTAATTTTTTATAAGTGGGAAAAAAACTCTGCTTTGTTCGTCATAAGGTAGCTGTCCTTCAAGTAAAGAAAAGAGAATTCATTAGTCTAACTGTCCAGCTGTCAGCAAGGAAGGATAGAGTCTCCTAATGACTGAACTATAGCTGAAGCTAGTAGGAGGTAAAAGTTGATCAAGGGAATGAAGTTGGATTGGTTTTCCATTAATATCATTGTGTTGATAAAGAAAAGTTACTGGCAAAGTAAAAATCTTCTGCTACACCTGTAGTTTAACTTTAGTGGAGTGGCATTTCAAGTCTCAGTTTCTGAAAGAGAGGCAAACATGGCATGGCCCTATAATTAAGTTTGCTAAAAGGTATGTGTTAATTAAATACCAAATCATTACAAATATTATTTAATTCATCTTCCTAAATACGCAGTCAAAACAATGCCTGTAAACTCTGGATTTCACTATTGCTTGGATTTGCATGACAAGAGAGTAACAGTTGCTTCTAAATTCAGCTTACCATCAAGAACTGAAAGCCTGTAGTGTTCAAAACCACTACTGCAGCCTTATAAAATGGATTTTAGATCACTTGTTGGGCCATACAACTGGAAGGCAAGTAACCATAGATTAAGACACGAAGACGCCTAGTACTTGACAGTTAATAGTCTCATTTGCTATGAAGTTCACGAAGTTATATTGAGACTGCCCATAATTTATTTTTATTGGTATGGATGAGAATTAGCTTTCTTTAGCAGGGAAAAAGAAAAAAACAATACTTATAATCTAAGGAAATTTTTGATTGTGACAAGTTATTTCTATTGCAGTGTAAGGGGAAAAAAGAAAAACCTCAGTGTTGTTATTGGGTGCAGCTTAACAAAGCTTTCTTGAAGCCATAACCAGAAACTCCATTTTGATCACTTTTATGCTCTTAGTTAATTTTTTTTAATCAAAAAGCAGTATGTTGTTGAAATGATTCATTAATACAAATTGCAGTTAAATTAGCTGTATAGAGCAGATTGTATTTAGAAAATTTTGAAAATTAAAAATAGCATCATTAAAGCAACTTGTACTTTTTTCTTTTGATATTTCAACAGAGTATATATTCAAGACAACACTACCACATGTAATTTAGTTAGCTGTGAGCAAATACCTAGTGCTAAAAGTTTTACTAAGTTCAAAATCATAAGAGGTTTTATTACCTCTTAAGAGGTGACTGGGGTGGGTGGAGTGGTTTATCCATTATGCAGATGATATCTTTAGGGAACAAGATGTTTTGAGGTTTATAGGTAAGCTGGTTTTTACCTCATCAGTGCTGGAAAGCAGTCTGATTTATTTTTTTTTTTCCTTTCTCTCTTAAAATTTGTCTTTTTTGTTCTTTAGAAACCTAAGTGGTCTTGTTTTAAAGCCCAGCCGACAAATGTCATTGATCTTTCTAGATTGTAGTGGAAAAAACAAGTAAAAGTTAAGGATTAAAATTAGAGAGTAACAGTAGGAAAACACGTATTTTTATTGCTCGGCAAATAATTGAAAAATATATGGTAGGATCTGTCAGTTTTCAAGCAGCATACTTATCCAGACTAGTAGACTATGCTTCAGATTACTGAAAGAATGGGTATCCTTTTTCAGGTTCTGTTGGCCTGGATAATTGCCGCATCCAAGTGAGCAAAAGGAGATGAAGGTAGCTATTAGCCTTATCCCAATAATCAGAAACAGCAGGGCACTTCATGTTCTTGTCCTGTGAACAGTTTTAATGAAATGTAATAGATACAAACCTGGTTTCACTGCATAAATAAAAATGGCTCCAATTTTTGATCCTCCTGTTCAGAGCTGTACATCTATATACCTTTCTGTTCACTGTCCATCCATGAGAGTGCAGATTCCTTCATTATTTGATTTATATAACATATAAAGGTCCCCAATAAAGGGGACCATTCCCCTTTATTTAAGGAAAAAAAAAAAAAGGAAGAAAAAAGAAAGACCCAAGCAAACCAGAATTAGCACAGTGCATGAAACACTCCTACACCTCAGTAACTAAATTTAAGGATTTTTCTGGTTAGCCCTTTGTACTTTTGAGTGACTACTAGTTTATGCAGATTTTTTTTAAATTCTTGTCACTTCTTCATTTTTGTTCTTGCAATTTAATAAGAATTTAAATTAGTAATAAAGTAGTAGATGTAGTCTCCTAACTTGGTTTTTGACAGTCCTCTCCTCTTGTAAGTATTGCCGAGTTTTGAGGATTATATCTGTTTCAAGATAATAGGCTAGCTGCTTCTTCGCTCAAATTTTATTATTTTCCTCACTTTTAGTATATGAGTTTCCCTTGCAGAGAGAATGGCAAAAATTACTACATTAAAGTAATAATTTGTCAGTAAATCTAAGTATTTTTACATGTGTTTGGATTTAAAGCTCTCCAAATCACACTTAACTTTTTCTTTTCTGGATAGACCAGTGGTGAGGGAATGTACGTGTGTCTACAGATCTGTCACTCGACAGTTAAGATATATACTTTGATAGTTTGGAAACTTAAGTGACTGTAAGTGGAAAATCCAGGTATAAAACAAAGATGTGATGATTTTTATTTATTTTTTTTTTTTTTCAATAAATGAAGTGTATTAACAGGTCAGGTACTTTAATGTGAGGTAGGAGCTCTGTGGCTTTTTAAACCTGCTGAGAAATTGTTCTGAATTCTTTGAACACGGTGGATTTGTGAGTTGGATTGTTTTTTTCAATGTTTTGAAAAAGTTCAGTTTTATAGATGTTGAAATAGGAATCAAGGTACACAATTTACTGACAGCTATTAGTAAAAAGCTTCTTGTTTTGGAGCACCTTACCAGCTCTGTCTGTGGGATGTTTAAAATACTTTTCTGGTTAATCACATAAATGCTGGGTTGCCACAGAAATAGTGAGTGTTCTTTCTGAGACTTGTTTTCTCAAGTGGTTCAGCAAAATCTCCATTGAAAACCTTCATGAAAGGTTACTCACTTCCAAGAAGGTAGGGATTTAATTTAGAAAATCATAAGAAAAATTTTTATGTTTGGCCAAATGTTTTACTTAAGAAGACATTGTAGAGATAATGTGTTTTAAATGTCCCAAAGTTCAATATAGTTGATGTGCCGTAACATAGGCTGAAGAAGGTTGGGGCTGTTCAGCCTGGTGAAGGCTGCGTGGAGACCTTATAGCAGCCTTCCAGTATCTGAAAGGGGGCTATAGGGATGCTGGGGATGGGCTCTTCATTAGGGACTGTAGTGACAGGACAAGGGGTAATGGGTTAAAACTTAAACAGGGGAAGTTTAGATTGGATATAAGGAAGAAACTCTTTACTGTTAGGGTGGTGAGGTGCTGGTATGGGTTGCCCAAGACAGTTGTGAATGCTCCATCCCTGGCAGTGTTCAAGGCCAGGTTGGACAGAGCCTTGGGTGGCATGGTTAAGTTTGAAGTGTCCCTGCCCATGGCAGGGGGGTTGGAACTAGATGATCTTGAGGTCCTTTCCAACCCTAACTATTCTATGATTCTATGATTCTATGAATATGAGTAACTAGATGGGAAGCTTTCCAGTTAAACTGCATGAATGACTAATTTTATAAAGAGGTTTTGATAGTGCCAGTATCCAAGAACAATATGAGACATTTGGACTCCAAAAGAGATTTTTGGCTTTTCCGCAGAGAAATTAAAAAGTATAAGATTTAGTTTGTGACTTGTCACTGAAACCATTCCAAGTGAGTGGGCCTTCCTTGTAAACTGAGGTTATGAGTGGATATGTGTTTGCAGCAGTACTGCTTTTGAGAGAAGGAGAAAAGGAGGTCACATAGGCAGATAGGAAAGGAAAGACAAACTCTTCTGTATTTGATACACAGTGCTGTCCATGCTGGATAGACGTAATTTATGATTTGGGACACAGAGGAGGAAAAAAAGATTATCTCAGCAAGTTAGCATAAATTAGGCAAAAGGGCCATGATTGCAGAAATACTTTAAAGGGAAAAAGTGGTTCCTGAATAAAACCTTAAGAATGATTGTATCAAAGTGGTTTGTCTGTCAGAGAACAAACAGTCTGAACATGCTTGCAAATACTATGTAAGTAAACAAGAGATCCAAAGAGAATATCCTAAGGTTTAAATGCAACTTGTAAAAGTACCAAAGAGAAGGTTTAATCTGTCACTAGCCTTTAGAAGGGCAAATATCTAATACCATTGAACTAAAGTAATCCATAGAAAAACAGGGAAGTAATTCTCACTGAAAGGCAGCTTTTCCATCAGATGTCAACAGTGCTTAATGCTAACAGGCTGAAAATTCAGTGTGAATACTTATTTTCAGGTTTTGCCTATTTTCACCTCTGAAAACTTCTTTTATTTGAATGCCTAGATCAGTTTTATTAGTGTACCTAAAAATGGAACTAGAACTAAATTCCCAGTTGTAGTTTCAGAGTGTTGTATGCTTCCATTCTTGGGGGTGCCTGATGTAACTTTTTTACAGTCTTAAATGTTATCTTTTTAATGAGTCCACCTCGATCACTTCTAGAAGAGTGGCTTTCTAGGCTTGACTTCAAAAATACAGACTGGAAAATATTAGGTGAACTCTACAGCATTTCAGAGGAGCAGTTAAATTGCTTTACACAGTTGGGTGTTTGTCATATTGTCAAAGAACATCACTTGTTACATGTGCAGCATCTTGTATATTTGGATCTTCTTGTTCCTGATTCTTGCTGTTTCTGGGAAAAATGTGTGTACCTTTTATCAGATGTGATTTTTTATGGGAATTCTGCTTTCTAACACAACCAGATATTTTCTTCCCTGCAGACAGAATGACTTAACCTTCTTCTGGGCCCAAGGTATGTTTGATAGCAGTGAATACTGATAAGGTGAACTTGCCCTCTGTGTTATGACAAACATTTCACAGAAATCATAAGCTCCAAAATGTTTTCTTGCTTTTTCTCTAATTTTGAGTAGTGTTAAGAAGATTCAGCTAGTCAAACAAAGCTTTAGAGGGTTTGAGCATCATCCTTCACAAGGAAAATTCAGGAAGTTAATTGAGGGTTGCTGGGAAATGTTTGTATTGCTTCTCCATAAAACAAACAGGCAAACAAACAAACCAGCTACCAAAACCCCAAATTAATTTAATTTCTGGCGGAGTACATTTGGCAGTGACTTCTATGTCTCACACTAAGCTTGTAGCAGGATTATTGATTGTGTATGGCAGCAGCTTCCAGTTTCTACATTAGCCCTAGGAGGAGATCGGATGATCTATAAGTAAATATTGTAAGTGTAAAAACTGTGCTGAAGCCTTCCATTATTCATTTAAATTTGATGTTTTGGTTTTTATAAGAGAAATTCATTGATATTATGGGTGGTTTTACTGTTTTGTTTAACGTTTTATTTATGATGGCCAATAAAGCACTTCCGTTACTTTTCAGTACAAGAACATTAAAATATAATTCTTTTTGTAAGCTATTTGGAAAATTAAACCAAGTATTTTCTACTTTCATACCCCTTCAGAAATATTAAGTTTGTGCAAGATTTAATTAATTAAGCGTGATTGGGCAGTAAAAGTATTTTACTTGGCATATTTGAAAAGCCAGGCCATTAATTTAGGTACCTAAGCATGGATCAAGCTGCCTATATTTGGGTATCCAAGTTGGAAAATCTCAGAATCCCTTGTAATTCAGATCAGTTTAATATTGAACCATTGCCATAAGCACTTTGCCTTATTACGTTCTAGTAGAAAATTAACTATGATTCTCAGATTAATTTTGAATATCAGATTATGTGAAGAAAATATCATCTGAGCATAGATTGTTAGCTAGTACAGGGAGTGGGGAAAAGCTTGAGCCAATTAAACCAGGATTCATTAAGTATTAATCCATACTGAAGCCATATGCTGCCTATCTGGTTTAAAATATGCTGTAATAAAAGTTAGAAAAAAGTTTAACTAGATTAACAAAACAGGCTTCATTATCTGCAAAACCAGAAACCTCTGAAAAAAATAAGATTAGATAGATGAGATGCAGTTGACACATTGCATGAAGCAAATCAAAAGATGAGACCAAAATCTAGAATGGAGCAGCTTCTCTCTTTACTTCCAATTTTCTTAAAAAAAAAAAAAATTGAAACAAACAAACAAACAAAACACACCCAAACAATTTGAAGATATTTGAGGTTACTTTTCTTTGTTTTGGCTGGTCTTGCTAGTTGGGTTTCTTGGCAGATTTATTTTTTTATTGAAGAGCAAAAGAAGTTTAGTTAAAACTACACACTGTGCTCTACCACCCAAATACTCTCTATTATATGATTCTTTTCTTTTTGGAAGAAAGACTTCCACCTTTAAATCTGTATGTTCTACAAGTTTTTTATATAAGATATTCCCATGGTGTGATTATTTAAATCCTAATTTCTCAGGACATAAGTCAACAAGATAATCAAAGAGGTACAGTGAATGTGAACTTCTACATTTGGTTGAAATCTCAGGGATTGCTGACTCAGAATTTCAGAGGAACTATTTTTATTTTCTGATATGACATAGTATTATCTTCCAGTGAAACATTTTTCATTTGTACTCTCCAAGAGAGATTTGGTTTTCAAATGATAAACTGCCAAGCTCCTGCAGACATTTACAGACCTTTTCTTGAAGCTGTTAGCTGTGATAGTTGCAAAACTACCTCCAGCTGTATAGTAGGTGCAAGATCATCTGAACTGTGGAATATTGTTCAGGTTGAATTCTAGTGGAAGACTAAAAGCTTGTTCCAGACTGGACTTCCCATGATAAATGCTTCCTTTTTCCAGTGATAACTAAAAGAATATGAAAATTATATTGAATGCCCTAATTTATTTTTCAGATTTATTCTTCTGTGTGACATCCTTCTTGAATTTCCAGGTTGGGTATTTTAGCAATATCACACCCTGTGACATCAGAGATAGATTGTGTCAACAAAACAGTGTAATTTGTTTCTTGTGATTTTATGATGCTTTCCAAAGTGTATCTTCGGTTAACCAAAAAATAAAATGGATTTGAACAGCAGGCAAATTGCTATTAAAAGGATTATGAACTTTTATCTATGACACAAGCCATTTAGTTGTGAAATTGAGAATGAACAGAAATGCGTTTTCATTTAAAGCCATGTATATAACTCCTTATTTCTTCTAAACACCACTTCCTATTTTAAAATTGTATCTTTACTGAATCCTGAATCAAAAATTGCACTGGGAAGGGGGCAGGTTATTACCCCCAAGGAAAATTTTCCCCAGTATGTCACTAATGGCTTTCATAAAGCCATACTCTCTGGAAAAGTAACAAGTCAGCAGCTCAAAGCAATATGACAGCAGAAGTGCCAGAAATTGCATTCTATTTAATCAGCATTGTTATTGGAATACTTCCTGCTAAAACAAAGCTTTCCGGTACTCAAGTTGTCTATTTAAAGTCCGGAAGTTCTTATGATACAGTTCTACAATCTTAGAAAAAATGGTTACTTACTCTCTGCTTTAACAGGCAGAGGAGCTTGTCAGCCTTTAATAATTACTTTAGTAAGAACTGAGCCCTTTCCTAATTGCTTTAAGAAATTTGCCTATGTCAACCAAATACAAAGATGTGATGTTTATGTGTCAAAGGTTCTGTCACCTGTTTGGGCAGGTGGATGAATCTTGCATTTTCAAATGCTTAAGTGATTGAGGGAATTATACATCTTGTGCAGAACTGAAATACAGTCTTTTGATCATCCTTATGTGTATTTGTTGAACACAATATGAAGTTAATTTATCCAGATTTTTATAAAGGATAGTGAGTGAGAACTGAAAAAAAAAATAGTTCATCTAAGATAACTTTAAAACTTTTAGTGTAGAGTTTGCTTTAAGGGTTTGTTCTTCATGAGAGCAGGCTCAATATTTGCCAAAAATGGTGGACTGACTGTTGGGGTTTTTCATTATCTATTTTTGTACCTTGTGTCCAGATGATACTGTCAAGATACATGTATGATTTCCTCATTAAGTTTATTTACTGCTTAGCACTTCTGCTTTTATGAGCACTATGTGCTTTGCACCATAAAAAACTTACTTCCTATATCTTGCAAGTTCACTTTTTTCCAGGTCACTTCCTCAGGGCTGAACAAAGCATAGGTTTTGAGCAAAGCAAGACAGCACAAAACCTTCCCATTCTACAAGCATCTCTTTGCACAAACACCAGACACACTCAAAGACTGCTGTAGGAGATTACTTCACATTCATGCACAATACTTCCCAAGGAAGAGTCCGGGCCCTCAAGAGCTCATCTAAACAAAAGGTTACAGTGGGATACTCAAACTGGATTGAGTCATACTAGCTTAAGAGCTGGTTTCAGTCTCCTCTGCATTCCAGCAATGTTCAGGAAACAAAAGACATAATATGGTCTTATGTTTTATGAGTTCACAGGTGGGTTTTAGAGCATAAATTGCTCATCTGTTCACTGTGAAACTCTTGCAAGCATGTACTTTCCAGTCTTGCGACCAAGATGGGGAATGCAATTTCTAATTACAGAAATCATAGCATAGAATTATCTGACTTTCATATCACACCTAAACTAGCTTAACATTATATTAATTCTGCTTTGTATATTTACTTCCTCATCTAACAAAAAAATTTCTTTGTACCTGATTCTGTCTTCTTTCTCATATGAAAGGTGCTCTTCTGATGTAAGTTACTATACAACAGGGTGACAGTGGTTCTGCTAAGCTGGATGGGAAACTGAACATAGTATCTAAGCCATTACCTTATTTTCTGAACTTAATGAGGTGGATATGGATATTTTTTGTTTTCTTTTTTTTTACTGTGCTTGTGTATTATGCGATAATAATTGCCATTACCAACAGTTGGTAAACTGCATAGTAGGTTAAGACTTGCTGGAATTATTTATGCATCATCCAGCTGTCACTTGTTATTAAAGCTTACAAGGAAATATATTTACTTACTATTTAATTTGAATATTTACTAGCTGTTTATTCTGAAATACAGAAGATGTGTAGAACTAATCACAGGTTATGATACGAAGTAAGATAGCTGTTCTTTGTGTTGTTATTAAATCTCAGGGTTTTTATGTTTGCTTAGCATCAGAATGTTGTCATTAGGCATCAGCTGCCAAGGCAGATATCACAGGGCCAAGAGAAATGAAATCTTCAGGCAAGAGACTGAAATAAAAAGTGATTGATAGAAAATATTTGTAGTCTTCTTTAAATGCTTTTTGGATATAGATGCTGAGCAGCATTGAAGTTTGGTGGGGTTTTTTTCTTTCCTTTGACTCTACATTCCATGCCTAGTTACCTTAAAATATTTAAGAATGAGCTAGCAAGTACAAAGACTTGATATTCTGTACATTTTCTCAGACAGAAAATTTGAAATACAGGTATGTTCTCATATGCCCTCTACCCACTGGAAGGCAACCCTGCACAGCTGTTAAGTCTCTTTGTGTTTATTAAGAGAATGTGAAGTGAACACATAACTTCTGCTGCAAATGAGAGAAATACTTTCTGCCAAATATATTTCTTTTCATTCCTTCTTAGTCTGTGTATCTTGCCAACAGTGTATTTTTCATGACTTCTCAGTGCAAAAACCATGGTGGGACACAGCACAATTCTTATTTCTTGAAAACTACTGTCTGTGAGGCAAAAAATAAAAAGAGCCACACATTGAGAAATATGATCTCTTTTCTGAACTTTGCCATTTTGTGTTTGAGATCTGATATGTAAGCGACTTGGTTTCAGGGTGAAGCTTCTAGTATTCATTGCTTCATGAGTATTTGGTTGTTAATGTATAAAATCCTATCAACAAGGAAGTACTGAGGCAGGCTTGCAGTCTGGATTGCCAGTAGCTTAGACGTTAGGAGCTAGGTTTGAATTAGCCAAACCGAGGATTTGCATCTGAATTGGTGTCTGAATACCTTGGCTTTGGACCATGTGTTTCTGGGACAAGAGTTCTCTCTCCTTACACTTCCATGAGCACCTCTAGAGTGCTTGATTTCATTGTGATCTGCAATGAATTCAGGTTTTATGTCAGAACATTGAAGAATATGAAAAACATTTCTCTGTCAGCTTTACTTTTAACTGTTACTCCTCTTCTACTGACTAATGTAGTATTCCTGCTTTCAGTAGGTTTTTGAGATTGTTTTAGACTTATGCATATGCTTGATTAAATAAAAGTTAGTTTGATATTTGAAATATAATAGTTGTCTTGCTCATTTCAAAAATTCTGACTTGCAGGTCAAGTTTCTATTAAAAGGCATAGCATTGAAACTAATCTTCCAGTAAAATAATTAAATTGTTTTATACCATGAGCACTGTTAAAGTTTTAAGCAAAACCCCCATAATCTCTGTGCCAAATGTTCCCATCTCCTTTCACTAGGACAAGCTATGCCTGGTTTTATTTACTATTTGCACTGTTTTACGTGACCTGCAGCAGGGCTCTCCTGGCTGTCACAAGAACTTTTGAGAAACGCCTTACTTGAAATGTGTAGGTGGTTACATTATTATGGTGAACTAGCATCTTTTTCAAATAATTAAAATGTTCACCTTCGTTATGTTTTGCCTTAACATCCTTTTTTCTCATATGCAGTCTGAATTCACCTGGTAGATCAAACCAATACATTTTTTCCAATTCTGTGATCTTCTGTCTGTTCTGTCAAGCTGAAATCCTGAGTTACAGAGCATGGTAAGTGTATCCAGATACAGTATGATACAATGTATGATACAATGTCTCATGAAATCTAGTGTAGCTCATACTATACCTGCAAGTAGAAAACTGAAATCCAGTTGCTCTGATGTCTTAAAATAGGGCTATACCTTTGCAGGCAATTCATGTGTAGGAGCAACCTACACATGGGAAACAGCCTACATGTGGGAGCAACCTACAAGCCCCATGGAAAAGGAGGACTTAAGTCTTCACAGCACAGTGGCTTTTATAGAAAGTAGCACTTAAAGCACTTTTGGAAAAAGTTCATTATTTGAGCTCCTAGTGTTGACTTCACCAAGACAATAATGCAGATATCTTTCTCTTAACTTGGGTCTGAGAGCTCAATAGTTGTGTGTTACTGTGGTTATAGCCTAGAGGATCCTCCAAAATATGCACAAGACTGTCATACAGCTCCACATTACAGTCTAGAAAGGACTGCCTTTTCTAACACACATAATTCCAATGAACAGTCTCTGGAGCCTTCCTCAGTTCTTTTAAGCCTTCTTGTTGGCAGACTGGGTGTCTCTCTTCTTCTACCAGTTTACTTTCTCTCTTCAGTAGGCTCCTACTTCATCTTCTGATCTGTAAAATATTGCTCCTAGTACCTGATACCTGATATCTAAATTCTTTTATTTCTAGGTTCTTGCTCAGTATAGTAAAGATCACCAGAAAGGCATGATTTTGAGGTCTTTGCTCAAGTAGATAACTTAATCCTCTGTGCATAAAGTATCAGTTGAACAACATTTAAGTCCTAAGAAATGTAAAATTAAAGTTGCTAAAACATCAGTCACACTGAATAAAGCAAGATAGCATAAAGAGAGAGAACAAGCAAGTAGTCTTTGAAAGCTACTGTGCATCATCTTCTTTCTCTATTTCAGTTCTGAAGTGTATATGCAAATGTATTAGACATAAGTGATATGTATTTCTATGACATTGAAATAACTTTCTTTGCATCACTTGGCCTAATTCTGATCTCTGCAATTATATAATGGAAATGAGAAAACAACATAAAAGATAATAATTTAACTTCTTCAGTTTTACCAGCTAGAGCTCACAAACGTTCACATGTGAGAATGCAAAATTGTTCCAGTTCTTAAGTTTGATTAATTTATGGGTGAAAGGCAAATGTATATTCCATACAGTATCTGACAACAGGATTAAATATAGTAGTAAAACTACAGACCTAAGGATGAAATCTTTGATAAGCAGCCAAAAAGCTTTGACAGGAGGCTGAAAATAAGGCAGAAATTAAATTCTTACTTTTGTCATTCACATGAACCTTTTTAATCTTTATATGCTGGCTTTTTTGAGAGGACACTAAACAATTCAGAATTGAGTTTTGCCTTTTGTTTGCTTTTTGTCAGCCAGAGTAATTTCCAGAAGAGGTTTTATAGTGGCTCAGTAGTATGGGATTTCTTGAATGTGTAGACAAGCAGCTGTAGTAGACAAGAATTCTGCCTGAGATAACTGCAGTAACTGTTTTCTTGAGGTTAATGTTAAAGGATTTTTGTAAACTGTTTTAAGCATTCACTAGCCAGAGAAAGCTTAGTTAGATTTTGTAGTAACAATTTGCTTTGTATGTCCACTTAGCAAATTAGGAACTTTTCACATGTACTAAACATGACCTATTAAAAAGATTTAGTGATCTTTGAGCAGAGAATCTGTGAGATTCACTAATGCATTTTAAAACCATGGAGAACACTATACAGAAAAGGGTTTTAGTTTTACTGAAGTACAAGTAAACTATAAAACGCACAAAGCAGTAAGAATGAAAGCTATGCTTCCTACAAAGCTGAAGGCAAAACCCAGCCACTTGTGATCAGAAGTTTCCAACCTGCTGCTGGTCTGACACAGATGAATATGTAGTACTATAATTGTGCTTTTCAGAAAACTGGGCTTGTTCAGTGAAGATTTCCACTCTCAAATTAGTTGACTATGTGCCTGTGGTGATGGAAGGGAAGGGGCTGAAATAAACCTCCACTACGATAGAGAGAGACCAAGAATGCAGAAGCCCATATTTAGCTCACTTTGAGGGTGCATTTCCATGTTACTTTAGGTATTATGCATTTGTTTTCTTTCTGTTTGACTTGTCATAAGTGGGTGCCTTCCTTGGGTACAAGTGCCTGGGCTGTTCCAACTGCCTGGGATACTGACAGCTGTTGATCTGCATTAGCATGGCATTTTCCTTCAGCTAACACATCCTTAACTTGAAGTAACTGAGGTAGATGAGGTATTTTAGTATGAAACTGCGTTGATTTACTTAGATATAATGTTCTTTAAATCCTAGAGGATATAAAAAATCAGTAAAGTGGCATGGATGAGAGTTACACTTTCTTGCTGAGCTACTCTTCAACTGAAATAGATTTCTTACTCTAGCTCTTGGAAAGATGCCAAGTGTTTCTTTCTGGAAGAGGTTTATTATGTTCTTGTTTGCCGTGGCAGTATCTCAGGGCTGGCTGCTACGGGTTGCCAACCTTGCTCATTCACAGGATATTGCTAACTGTTCTGGTAACAGCTGTAATATGATGATGTCTTCTTGCTGTATGAAGTCCAGTAATGATTAAGTAGAAGGGCCAAAGTTCTGCTTAGGTTACGACATTGAGTATTTCCAGCTTTTAAAATTATTTTTACATTGAAATTAAATGGAGTTTGAGTAGCAGCTGCAGTGGCTATGTTGCACTCAAGGCACCAAATTCTAGTTTGAAATAAACTAGTAATTAACTAGTAGTGGTTAACTAGTACTACTACTAGTGGTTAACTAACCTACTACTAGTGGTTAACTACTGCTGAGGAAAACACTTCTGTTCTACTTTGTGAAATTTTACTTTAGTATGCAAAAATGGTTTTACTGCTCTGCTTTCTTGTCCTCATGGTAATTGTCACCATCTTTGCAATTATGTTGAGTGCTGTCACATAGAAGCAAATTTAAAAGTTTTCCCAAGCCATGAAAGTTAAAGGCTAGTGACCATGATGTACTAGCTTAAGCCAGTGATATTTTTTGGGTTGTGGCATCAGTGCAGCCAGCAGCTAACAAGACTGTTTTAAATCCATAATTTCTTGCAATTGCTTAAACTATTTTTCGAATTCTGCATCTACTGCCTGTTTGTGTAATAACAGCTAGTGCTTCTCATAATAAAACACTAGAATTAGTGTGAATTTTTTATTTATGTATTTTTTAAGCAAAAATGTTTACTGTTAATTTATCAAGTTAAGGGAGTAATTTCAGAGATGAATGTTGTCCAAAACATCTTTGCTAACTCATAGATTTTGATCTTCTAATTTAAGCAATAAAGAGTGAAATTGAGACCGCTGAGGAGTCTACCATTAGTTTAAGGAGAAGCAAGCCTTGCAATTCAAGCCTTCTGCTATAGATAGACCCGTCATTCAGATCCATTATGAGATCTTTAATTTGGACTCTGCAGTGACTTTTATATAATTATGTTCTCTTTGAACTGCATTGATGCAGGTCACTAGCAAGCATTGAAAAACAAATCTGAAATCTGAGATGCTCTGGTCACAAAGGAAACATTGAGAGCTGTGGTCATGACAGTGTAATTTCTGTCTTCCTTGATCTCCTGGGAAATCATAACGAATGAACAGAGAGCTTTCGGCTTGTGGAACAAGAGGAAAGAAGAATCATCATCCTGTGGCGAGCAATGAGAAATGAGGAAACTGCACTCTGTTTTACACCATTAAGCTTTCAGTTAATACTCCATCAGCTTCTAGGTTTATGTGTTTTGCAGCAGTTACAGCAGAAGACTGTCAATATTGAGACAAGCAGAAGAAAGCTTACTAATATATCTCTTATTCTAATGTTGCAGATCCAAAGTCCTTCTCAGATTTATGTGTTTGTTTTGTCTTTCCAATGGTATTCATTTATTGGTGAGCTTCTAATTGCTGTCTTTCTCAGAAGAAAGTCTCAAGAAGGTGCTTATAGATAGTAATTCCAATTAACTTTGAAGAAAATACAACTGTTTAATATACTGTTAACTCTCAGATCAGTTCCTTTGATGTGATAATTTTAGATTTGGTCCCACGTGAATTAATTATTTCCTTTTTAGTTGAAACTGTTAGCCAGCTGTATGACGACACCAGTGTCAGTATGTTTAACGTCCTATGCTTTGCTTTTCTAACAACCAAAAGATCCATTATCGAAAGTCAAGGCTTTTTCTGCTGGGACTGTTTCAGCAGTGTAAGAAAATGGAGGTACTTTAAATGGAACATAAGACAAGTTTCTGGAAAGTTTTTTGTTAATTTAACTATATAACACTGAAATGCCTGCCTTCTGTCTGTCTTCAGAAGCAACACAGAAAGTTCATCTGGGTTGTGATGCTCTAGCATTCCTGGAAAAAACATGGCTCCTTCAGTTTTAGTCAGTTTTTAGTCAGTGTCCAGGTTTGTGCCAGTAAGCACTCCTAGAACGTCAGGAAGCAATCCTAGAAATCCGTTTTGCCTACAGTAAAGGATCTAGCTCATCTAGTATTTGGTATTTGCACATTTTTGTCTCTGTCTAGATGATACATAGCCAACTTTTGCTTAGGAAAATTCAAAGGAAAAAAGAGGCTTATAAAAAATGGAAGCAAGGACAGGCGGCCTGGGTAGAGTACAGGGATGTTGTCCGGGAAGCTAGGGACCAGGTTAGGAAGGCTAAGGCCCAGTTAGAATAAAACCTAGCCAGGGATGTTAAGGATAACAGGAAGGGATTCTACAGGTATGTAGCAAACAAAAAACAGACTAGGGACAACATAGGCCCCCTGAGGAAGCTTTCAGGAGAACTGGCTACGCAGGATTTGGAGAAAGCTGAGGTTCTGAATAACTTCTTTGCCTCGGTCTTCACTGGCAAAGGCTCTGACTGCACCACCCAGGTCTTAGAAGATAGACACAGGGACTGTGAGAATGAAGACCTTGGGCCCACTGTAGGAGAGGATCTGGTTCGAGACCATCTTCAAAATCTGAACATGCACAAGTCCATGGGACCTGATTGAATCCATCCGCGGGTCCTGAAGGAGCTGGCAAATGAAGTTGCTAAGCCACTGGCCGTCATATTTGAAAAATCATGGCAGTCAGGTGAAATTCCCGATGACTGGAAAAAGGGAAATATAACCCCCATTTTCAAGAAGGGGAAAATGGAAGACCCGGGGAATTACAGACCAGTGAGTCTCACCTCTGTGCCTGGTAAAATCTTGGAGCACATTCTCCTGGAAGGCATGCTAAGGCACATGAAAAACAACAAGGTGCTTGGTGATAGCCAGCATGGCTTCACTAAGGGGAAATCCTGCCTGACCAATTTGGTGGCCTTCTATGATGGGGCTACAGAATTGATGGACAAGGGTAAAACAGTTGATGTCATCTACCTGGACTTGTGCAAAGCATTTGACACTGTCCCACACGACATCCTTGTCTGTAAATTGGAGAGAGATCAATTTGATGGATTGACCACTCGGTGGATAAAGAACTGTCTGGATGGCCGCACACAAAGAGTTGTGATCAATGGCTTGATGTCTGGCTGGAGACCGGTAACGAGTGATGTCCCTCAGGGATCGGTGTTGGGACCAGTCTTGTTTAACATCTTCATCGCTGACATGGACAGTGGGATTGAGTGCACCCTCAGCAAGTTTGCCAATGACACCAAGCTGTGTGGTCCGGTTGATATGCTGGAGGGAAGGGATGCCATCCAGAGGGACCTTGACACGCTTGTAAGGTGGGCTGATGCCAACCTTATGAAGTTCAAACACGACAAGTGCAAGGTCCTACACCTGGGTCGGAGCAATCCCAGGCACAGCTACAGATTGGGCAAAGAGATTCAGAGCGGCCCTACAGAGAAGGACTTGGGGGTGCTGGTCAATGAGAAAATGAACATGGGCTGGCAGTGTGCGCTCGCAGCCCAGAAAGCCAACCGTATCCTGGGCTGCATCAAAAGGAGCGAGACCAGCAGGGCGAAAGAGGTGATCCTGCCCCTCTACTCTGCTCTCGTGAGACCTCTTCTGGAGTATTGTGTGCAGTTCTGGTGTCCTCAACATAAAAAGGACATGGAACTGATGGAACAAGTCCAGAGGAGGGCCACAAGGGTGATCAGGGGACTGGAGCATCTCCCGTATGAAAATAGGCTGAGGAAGTTGGGGCTGTTCAGCCTGGAGAAGAGAAGGCTGCGTGGAGACCTCATAGCAGCCTTCCAGTATCTGAAGGGGGCCTATAGGGATGCTGGGGAGGGACTCTTCGTCAGGGACTGTAGTGACAGGACAAGGGGTAACGGGTTAAAACTTAAACAGGGGAAGTTTAGATTGGATATAAGGAGGAAATTCTTTCCTGTTAGGGTGGTGAGACACTGGAATCGGTTGCCCAGGGAGGTTGTGAGTGCTCCATCCCTGGTGGTGTTCAAGGCCAGGTTGGATGAAGCCTTGGGTGGCATGGTTTAGTGTGAGGTGTCCCTGCCCATGGCAGGGGGGTTGGAACTAGATGATCTTGAGGTCCTTTCCAACCCTAACTATTCTATTCTATGATTCTAACCTAGGTGTTTTATGGTTCTTGTGTTCTCTATGATACACCCAGGCAGGGAGATGATGATCTTTGTGCAGATACTGAAAAAATGAAAATGGAGGGGTTCTTGTGACAGAACGGATTTGCTGAAACAGGTTCTAAAATACCTTAAGGAATTTAAAACATCTCTAACTCTGAATAAAGTATCTGAGCATAGGTCACAGCAAGGGATTGTGAGCATTTTTCTTTTCTTGAAATAAGGGATGGAAGAGATAGAGATTATTTACCTGCCACCACAGGTTAGCAAAAATCACTCTTGAGTACACAGGAGACCAGAGTCAAGGTTGTCATTTTAGAGGCATTGCACACACACTTTTGCAAGGTTTTTAGTTTGAACTGTTTTAAAGCATATGAGGATTAGTTCAGTAATTTGGTAAGTGTTGAGGAGATGAATCATTTGCGATGCAGAGATTTCTACGTGGTGGGAAGTGCCTTAACTGATAAGAATGAGAAACTAGATGGTTTTCCACTATGAAATGACAGATTATATTAAGGAAATAATTTTCTAATACTTGTTCACTTGTTCTAAGGACAGTATTTTTATAAAACTTAGAACTTCCCAGCTTCAATTCTTTTCTCACCTAGCTGAAAACAAAGTCCTGGTGAGTAAGGAACAGCTTATGTTCTTTTGTCAGGGTCCCTTTTTAGTGGTTGGAATTATATATATTAAAATTATTTGTGGTATTATTACTGAACTATAGGGTGAACTGTTCCTTACCACAGAGACTGACCAACTTCCTTATCACAGATCCTCTAGCAGAAACCAACTGTAGTCTGAAGATAAGGTACAGTGAGTCTTTCTTCAGATAAAAAACCCACTTCACAAAAATGCTACAGGTTCTAGGAACTACGTAAGTTACAACTTAAATGATTAGTTTCATACTAAAAGAAAATTCTCATAATTCCAGATATTGCACTGCTAAAAACTTAGGTGGGATTTTAAAGGTTTAGGCTTTTGCCTCAGAATACAGCAGAATAATGGAGACATTTTCTAGCTCATACTGGTCACAGTAAGGTTATTTTTCCACAGCAATTTTATGCTTTATCAGCTCTTTAATTGGTGTGGAATTTTTGCTATGCCTTTTAAATATTGCTGGGCTCTGGAAGACTGGTCAGGTCCCCAAAGGAATGGAATGAGTAGCATGTGTTGTATTCATGGATTAAAGGACACATTTTCTTTAAGACAGGTGGTGCAGTGGTGGAATAAAATTACAAAAAGATGTTTACAAACACTTCAGTCACCTAAATTGGAGCAAATTGTAAATTATGATTAGCTAAGTTGGAATTATCTTAGAGCAGCATTTGGCTCACTGATAACAAGCCTACTTCTAAGCTAGGACGGAATTTTTTTTCTTCCTCTTACTATTACCTGATCCTCGTTTTCTGTGATGGGTACTTGAGATAGAAAAAAGTTTGTCCCCAATATTAGCTTGTACTACCTCCTTCTCCTCCCTGCCACCCCCAAGCTTGTAAAGACCTGCAGTTTTATGGTATATCTTAAATAGCACTTTTAGTGCTTTCTCTTCGTTATACTTCCATGAAGTATGAGTGATTCAGGTAGAATTCAGGGAAACAAGTAATAAAATAATCATTCCAGTGTTCTGGAACTTTACTGTGGAATATCATACTTTCAAAAATGGATTAGTAAGACTATGAAAATTTGAATGTTCTGATTAGGTTTTGGAACACAGCAGCAAAAGCATGTCTGTCATTGTATTCAGTAGTAACCTATCTAATAAGTTTACCAGATAGTAAATGAAGTTGCTACCAAACCCTCAATTTAGAATCCAAACCAGATACAGATTCAACATAATAACTTTTCTATACTATATTTAGGGGTTTTATTTTCTTTTGTTATGAGAAATACCATCTTACTCTATGACTGGTCTCACTGCCTTGAATAGAGCTACTCATAATGACAAATGTTAGATTATTAATATACACTCTTGAAGAAATATTTCAATCTTTGTGAAAAAAAAATTGTTGAAGGTTATAATAGTGAATACCTATCAGTTGTAAAATATTAGTTGCGAAAACCCAAGGAAGGCATGCTAACTTCCCAAAGGATGTTAGCATGCCTAAAAAGAAGGGCAAAGCAGACTATAGGAAGCAGAAGGCATCTTTTGGAAATCTGAACTGCCTGCAAATGAGGAAAAGATGAAAGATCAGAACTCTGTCAGTTTTAATTTGCATTAAAAATCCTTTCTTGACTTCCCATATAAGTTTGCACATGTACCATGCTCATAATATGTTGTACAGTGAGGCCATTGTTTAGCTGGATTTTACAGAGACCAGAATAAATTAATGTAGTGGATTTTAACTTCCATGAGGATAGTCCCTGCTCTGATTTGTGCTGTTGGAAGGCATGGTGCTATCAGAGTACAGCAACAGAACCCTTAAGAGCTAGCTCACAACTTCAGCAGTGCTGGCCAAGGCGCTCCACAGCTTCTAAATCTTTGTTTCTTGGATTTAAAACAAAATACACAAAACCACCAAGAAAAATAAATCACCCACCCCCCACAAAAACACCAAAACCTCAAAATACCATAAGAGAATAGTAGAACTTCAGGTAGCTGCCATTCTCCTGCAAAGGAAATAACTGCAGCAGTAAGTAATACACAGTAGAAAGCAATCCATATTTCAGGGCTTTTCAGTTAATTTCAGGTTTCTTTGGCTTTGTTCCCAATTCAGACCCAAATAATTTTGATCTTGCAATGGCTGTTCATTTTGGAACTTTAGTAATTCTGCACTTAGGAGAATAGATACTATGGCAGAAATATGAGTTTTGAAACAAAGAATGCATTTTCTACATTATATTAAAAATGCTTGAAGTTAGAAATATTACAGCCTTTGAGCAAACTCACACTGCAATGAGAACTCATATTGTTGATGCTGCTGTACATTTTCCACCCCTTTTTCTATTTAGAGAATCAGGTTACTCACGTTGGTTAGCCTCAGTAATTCACACTAAGAAATATATTGTAAATTTTAACTACATGTAGACATTAAAGTTGGTGTTACTCCTTGCCTATCAGTAGTTGCATAGGAATCAACTATACTGGATTAAACCAATATTTCTTAGGTGACTTAGAAGGGAGGATAAAAGGTTGTTCAGTAAAACTGTTCAGAGAAGATGCAAGAATTGTGTAAATATAGTATTATTCATGAAGTTTACTACCTATATTACTTTCATAAAGACTGTGTGTTCTTGTCCCCAGGTTTGAGGCCATAGAGTTACAATAGACTCATGCTGAACTGAAGACATGCTACTGAACTGCACAGGCAGATACATATTTGTTTGCAGAAGATGTAAATATAGACATTCTTAATTTTTTCTCACAGTAAATATTTAATATTGTGCAAATGGAAGATCCTGATTTAAACCAAATACTACTGCACTTTGATCTGAAAGTAATTGTCTTGTATTTGTTGTGGAAAGAGTTAATTAGCTAAAATTGATTGAAGAGCAGGCCATTTTTCCTCAGTGGCTGACTTGATTTCACATTCAGTAGATGGCATTCGAAGGCAGCAGCAATCATGAAGAGAAAGAGGTACATTTTTTTGAAACTATGCTGAGTAATGTGTGTCATCTCAGTAACAAAACCTGTTTGGTACATGACTTGTACCTGGCTTAAAAGCCTGTGTTTTGTAATACCCTTGGGGCCTGTGTTTTCTCCAGGAATATTTTCATTTTACTGTGGTAATGGAAATGTCACCTAGGAGGTCAGCAGCAGGAATCCTCCAGGGCTGCTGATAGATAAAACTCAGGAATTTTGCTAGATTATAAATTACATAAGCATTCTTAGTTTACATTTGGCTTCTTTGTGGACAGGTGATAGTTCATATCAGATATATATATGAATACACATTAAGAGTTCTTTCAAAAAACTTAAATCACTTTCCTGCATTGAATAATACCCCTACCAATCCCAATTCACGTTGTTGATAAGATAATACTTTGTATATAAAATAATACTTTGTATATTTAACTATGACCTTTTCCTCCCTACTTCAGTATGTGGTCAAAATCTGTAAAAAATTATATAGTTTCTTTCACATCTACTTATGATACCAAAATCATCAGGTGTCTGTATATCAACTTTAGACAGATGTTTTCTTCATCACCAATTTTTTATTGTTTTTATGTGTAAGTAGAGACTTACTCCTTTGTCTCTTCTTAATCTTCCAAAATCGTCATTAGCTACTTTGTAGTTATGCATTTCCATTTAAAAAACTCTTAGTTTGTGTTTTCAGACAGATAAATCTGTAATTATTTTTCATTAATGGCACATTTAAAATGTGTTGTGTTTTAAGAGAAATATTTTGTATTTACAAAAATACTTGAAAAATAAAATATAATAAAATACTGCCGAAACTTCAAAAGTATTCCAAAACCAATTTAGGGTTGGCTTGTTGGGTGTTGGGTTTTTTTGTTGTTGTTGTTTCGTTTTTTAATTTAATGTACATTTAATACTTTATAAATGAAAATAATTTCTACTAGTTATAAAACAATCTTTCAAAATAACATTCCTTATCCAGGGTGCTTATGAATAACTTTTTGGGATCAGGTTAGTGAAGAGTTTCTAAAACCTTGCTTTATTGCAGTGCATACAGGTTTTAGAATCTGGTTTGTTCTTGTGAGATTTGGGGGAAAAGGGGGGAGAATACAAAAAAAAAAATCTGTAGTTATTCTAGAAGCCTGTAAAAGCAGGTAATGATAAACTTGCCTACAGTGCACTGATGAGCATATAGCATTGCATCACTGTGCTAATTGTCCATCTTGTTAAATACTACTGAATTTACTGTTAGCATAAATGGCTTTTGTAAGCTAATTAAGATTCTTTTTTAACAGATTGGAATTTACAATTTTTTTTTCATATCTGCATTGTGGTTATGGCTAGAGCAGACCTGTAATCCCAGGAATACTCTGGTGCTGTAGGTTCTGGCAGCTGTGCTCACTAGATCAAGGTTGGGGGAAGGCAAATGTCTAAATGTATCTCTCTATGCCTTCCAATGCGTTGATTACTTGTGTTTGGAATATTGAGAACATTAGGTTATTAGAAGTCCCTGTGTCAGTAACTGATTTCTGTTGTACAATTACTTGATCTCCTGTGTAGGAAAAAAAAAATAAATCATTTAGTGACAGAAAAAAAAAAAAAAAGAGTTGTGGGTTGTTTGGCTTGGTTTGGTTTTGTTGTCTTTTTTGTTGTTGGTGGTGGTTTGTTGGGTTTGTTTTGGTTTTTTTTTAATGTTTTTGCATCCTACCCTAAAGCGCTTGCAATGAAAAGCTGTGAATTCAGCTTCAGTACTTGAGAGCTTTATTCTAGCTGAAAACTGAGCTGGATGCTCAGAATTAATTTATGCTGGAATCTCACTGCTTCCCAAGTAAAATTATTCAGAAGTGGAGATTTCATTACTTTGCTGTTTTCTTCACAGACTGCTGCTGATTAACTTGAGCTTTAAGATTTTCTTTCTGTGTCTGATGAAGCTATTTTTGCTTCTTCAAAGTAAAACCTGCTGAGATGGAGTGCCAAAGGCACTGATGATATAAATGGCGTACTGTGTCAGCTCTTTCCTCAATCAGCTTTAAATAAACATTTGTTGCAAATGGTGAAACAATTAATGTAAACACAAAGTACCAAATTCAGTTCTGGAATGAGCCAGTGCCTGTTTACTAAGTCCAGCTGATTTATACCAGTGTTGAATATGGACACAATTATGTCTCTCACAACTGGTAGGGTTTTAAAATGAACCTCCCTTCGGGCAGACATTGGTAACAGATGATCTAACAATATGAGAAGGGATAAAATAGCAGTATTTGGAAAACAAATTAAGAGGCCAGAGTTAGGCAGGGACCCTTGGATGCAAATAATTTTGCTATGCTGAGACCTGTTTCTTAGGAAGAGTGATGGATCAAGGATGATTCTTCCAGCATGCTTCTTTAGCTCATATGAAGTCTTAATAGAAGACATTTTGAGGGAGGAATTCTGCAAAGGCAGCTCAGTGTAAGAGGTGAAGGACTATGCTTTATATTCTGTATACTGTATTGAAAGTTTCCACAAGTTGAAAGAGGTTTTTTAGGGGAACGTATAGCACTTGATCAAACACAGGCCATTCTGACCCTCTGTAATCAAACGGGCTTTATATGCTTATCTTCAAAATTTAGCCAGCTCTCATCTACATAGACAAGTATTTAAAGACTGGCTTCAGTTTTCTCTTTCAGCTGTGAACAATCTCAAAATTTCAAGCAGGGAAAAAGAAGTATCCAGAAATAGAACTGAATTATAAGTGTTTTGAACACTGTGGTGCTAGTGACTTCAGTAATAGATGCTTCAGTACTACTTAATGGTTTTTACTTTACAGAAATGACTATTCCACTTTGATACAGTTTCAACCTGAATAGCCATTTTTCATCTGTTTTCCTCTTCTGTGCAACAGGCAGAGCTGGAGTTCTGCGTTGATTTTGGAGCAGAGCCCTTAAATTCAGTCACTGCTAAGTGTTAGTGTTTATTCTGCAGAAAACTCTAGCCAGAGCTCTGTCCACTAAGAACTTTTCCAGTTTCCCTGTTGAGCTGGGTTTCAGATGTCTGCCATGCCATTTTGGGAAACGAGTTATTTCTGTGAAAAAAACACAAAGTAAGATTCTTTTGAAAGAAATCAAAGACTGCTTTTTTTGAAAAAAAATAGCAGTACTTTTACCATCCCACTGACTGTCTAGTTTAGTACCTTGTTATTAGTGCTGTCTTGGAAGTAAAAGCAATAGTTCTTCTTTCCTGTAACAGATGACTGATATATGTAGACAGGATCAGAAGAATGTGGGCAAGGGGTGGGGACTTGATTTGTGGGTTTTCTTTTTCTTTGTCTCTGCCCTTGGGTTTTAATATATGTTATTAAGATATACCAAAAAAAAGTTTTATGTTTATCAATGAAAGAAAGCTTCCAGATTAGCTCAGTAAATTTGGACTCTGGACTAGTCAAAGAAGCATTTTCACAGGAAAAACTTGACACTTGTGTTGAAAGTAACATGAATCTTGTGAGCTGTTTTTTGGAACACGTTCATTTTCCTCAGTCCATCCTGTGTACAGTCTGCTCCAGGCAGAAATATTTGGCTAAATGTATCTTGGAATAAATGGGATGAATTGGAGATAATATTTTAAAATGCAGGATTTTATGTTTTGAGTTTATTTTTTATCCTCTTTATCTACTGCTAAAGTATTTAGTGTGTAGTTGAATAATTTTCACAGTAGTTCTTCCCATTAATCACTTGTTCACTACAACTGAACCCTTCAATCTAACTTAATTCATGGCATATGACTGACCAACTACACCACAGTGAAGACTGAATTGTTTGCTAGATCTGTAGTTCCATACTAAAGGCAAGTGCACTTCAAGAAAATATAAATTTTATCCATAACAAAGGAAGGTATCCTGATGCCTCAATGCTAAGCCAAATAAACCTATTTGAAAGTGTAACAGAAAGATTCTCATTTGCTGACTGTACTAGTACAGTGAAAACCTGATTGAAAGATCAGCTTGTCATACTGTTTATAATAATAAGCTGTATTTTGAATCCTCTATCAAAATAGTACTGTTTCATGTTGCAGGGTTAGCCAAGGAAACTGAAGGTTTGCATAGTCAGTGCAAATATCACTTGAGTTTTTAAAATGTTTTTAAACGCAAAAGTGTTCCATATTCTCTATATCCCGAAACATGGCTATAAAAATGGAGCTTGCAGTGTTCGAATCTCATTTTGTATAGAGGACTTTTACAAAGTCCTTGTGTAAATTCGAGGATGGTTCAGTTATGGAGTTAGAGTAAGCATATATTTATAGATTAATAATATTAAATTATGTATACCAGAAATACTGTCTTAATTGTTCTGCTTCATATGATGAACTTATAATTAGCTTTATATTATCTATAATACATGATATACCTTTATTGCCGCCCTTCTTTCTTATTCAGTGACATTTTTTCTTCTTTCATTCAGTTTTATCTCTAGTCATAAAATGTAATCTATTTTTAATATGGCTGTATCCAGCCAGGGGATTAAAAATCTAAAAATATTTTTACTCCAGCATGTGCCTACAGGCTTGTATTTCATTGCATTCACTGTCAGAGTAGAGAAGGATGCGGTCAGGAGGAAATTGGCTAGTCTTTTGATCAGACAGAGTATTGCCTGAATCATTTTAAGAGCTGATGGGGAAGGGTTTCTTTCCAGATGAAATTGCCTTTGCTGAACAAGGCAGCCTACATTAAAATGTTGTTAATAAGTAATATCCTCTCTCTCAAACCCCTCTGTAGTAGCTGTATGTATACCCTAAGGGAGAGTGGCTTGGAAGTATTCCATGTTAGTGTCTAAAAAGTTCTTTTAAGTGTACTGTGAGCTCTAGAAATTTACTTATAGAATAGAAATGAGTGAAGGATGTGTAGACTATTTATCTCCCATTGAACTGTGTGTTGAGAAATTAATGATTACAGACTGCCTATACTCAGCACTAGTGAGGCCGTGCCAGGTGTACTGTGTCCAGTTCTGGGCTGACCACTGCAAAAAAGAGAGTAAGCTACTGGAGAGACCCCAACAAACAGCCCCAAAGAGATTGGAGCATCTCTCCCCTGAGGAAAGACACTTAACTGTGCAGGTGACAGCACTGGAACAAGTTGGCCAGAAGTGGAGTCTCCATTCATTGAGATGCTCAAAAGCTATCTAAAGGTGATCCTGAGCAGCAAGCTATAGATTGACCCTGCTGGAGCAGGAGGGTCAAACAAGATGATCTCCAGAGGTCTCTTCCAACCTCAGCCATTCACTAATTCTATGAGCAAAAAATTTCTCTCTGCAGTCTCCATTAGGATTGTTGCAGGTAATATTGCATGCTCAGTTAAGCTGATAGACTGTTAGCTCCAGTCCATCAGTCATCCTTGTTTCATTATTAGGTAACTTCTGCATGTTGTCTGTCCTAGTGGCAACATGTCTCACTGAGCTTTATGAAGCACACAGGGAAGAAATTTGGGATAGGAACTCTACAAACGTGCCTAATGCAGGAATACTGTAATTCTGTGCTGTAATTAAGTTCTTTGTGAATACTGATAGTAAAAGTTTTATTGTAAAAAAAAAAAATTTATTTTTTTTTCAGTTACAGGTGTACTTGAGGCTGAAATTCTACATCTCTTCAGGCATGTTCCATGCTGCAGGAAGAAACCAAAAGCCTATGTCAGGATAATCACTCCGAGGCTGCGTATTTAGTTAACTCTATGTAAGGGAAAGATTCTCTCACCTACTTTCCCTGAAATTAATGAGCTGCAACCCCATATAAGTAGTTAAAAAGTGAGAAATGTTTTCTAGTGCATTGTTTTCCAAGTGATTTGTCTTTGAGTTTATTCAGCATGGTATGATTTTATAGTTCACAAAAAAAAAAAAAAAAACAACAAACCCCAACCCTGTAATTGCATAGATTACTGGTCTTGAAATGTTACAGGTGGTTTTTACGTGTTTCAGTTTTGCTCCTTTTTGGAGGAAGGGCACTTTTCCTGCTGTTCTTATACTGATAGGTGCAAATCGTATGTGCGTGCCTGGTTACTGGTGCAGATACAGTTGTAGTGAAGCACAAGATACTGATCTCACTACTTGATATTTGCAATGTAAAAAGAATGGCATTTTTAATGTACTGTTGCTGTCCAAGCTCTTACTTGTACTGTTGTGCTTTGATCACTGTGTGTTATCTGTTCCTGCTTAGTTTTCATGTCTTTTTGCCACACAGTGATTAAGCTCAGCTTCTAAAACAGTATAGTGTGATATGCTGTAGAATTAATAAAGAAGGTGAAGTATTTAATATTTATCCATAGACAAGTATTATGGGAGTCAAGTTGACTGCTGAAATATGCCTAAATTACTCTTTTCCTATTATGGTCTATTTATTTTAGCTATGCATGTCCAAAACAAACACTTATTAAAAAAACAAACAAACAAACAAACAAAAGATCACCAGCCAATGCACTTCATTGATCATACCTTGTTTCTGTTCCAGGTGACAGCTCAGTGCCTGGCCTGAGCAAATGAGCCAGGCTGTGGGCAAATGTGCCAGGGCCTGAAGAACAGGAATCATAGTAATGGCCTTTCTAACTGTGTGCAGCAAGCCACATGTGCAGAGAACACTGTTGGTTTTCTTTCCACTGGGTTTTTTCCAAATGGGTAAGAATTAGAACCTTGTTTTTCCTCTCACATAGTTTTAGATGTACTTGCCTGGGAGCAAGTTAGTACTAAATATGGTTTATAGGGCTGCAGCAGAAACTTTCCAGTCTCTCCCACCACCCCACCCCACCCCCCCAAAAAAAAGAAAAGAAAATGGTTCAGAAAATATAGGGCTCTCATATTTTCCTGAGATTTACTAGGAAGTTATATGTATATGTGGACTGTGAAGCAGTCTTATATTTCCCCAAAAGACTGTGCTTATCATGATGCTAATATCTTGTTAAAATTACAATTGTAATTTCTGTATTTCTGAACAAATGTAAATGCTTATTGTAGTAAATCAAATACATTTCAGAATGTACATGTATAACAAACATGGAATTTTTTGACATATGGTGACCTGTTTGGTGCTGTTGTGTGTGCACAGCTGATGTGACCTAAATACAAAATTAAGTAGGGTACATATGTACATATATATAAATAACAGAGTGAGGAATCCCAGAGGAATTGGGAAAACATTAGTAGTCAGAGAGATGCAAGGATATGCTATGTACATCCTCATGACTAAGAATCTGTATGTTACAGTTCTTTCTGAGGAGAAATGATTAATGAAAGAACTGTACAGGAGTTATGTGACTCAGTGACTATGTATTATCTGTCCAGAAACAGCTAATGTCATAATTGGTATTCAGAAATTATACCACCATCAACATTTTTTTCTGTTATAATTTGCTGTGTTCACAGATGGGACCTCTAAACAGGCATTTTCAAATGTAATTCTAGTCACATTTCAGTTTTCATAGTACTTTGCATAAATGTCTATTACTGATGATACACTGATGATACTGCTCTAATTCATTACAGCATTTTTGTCAGTTCTAGATTGGGCAAACTGACAAGAAAAGCCAGTTGCTTTTCATATAATATTATTAGTTTCTGGGACATTTTTTGAACCAGATCGTACAGTCATATATTAGAGGGAAATGTGATCCCCTGTACGCTTTATGTACGTGGTGTTAAGCCAGGAAGGCTAAGTATAGATAATAGTGCTTTATTTAACCTGTAAACCTATTGATGTGAAGCAGTTTAATTTTAAGAAAAACAACTGTCTGCTTGGCTTGTCTACATTAAGCATTACAGTAATCCTTGTAAAGAATAAGCTCATTAATATTTAAACTACACATTAGCTGCATCTCTTACAAGGAGATAATATTCCCCATAACTTCCATAGTTAATAACCAAATTAACATGAACTGAGAATAACTGATTGGGAGCAGATCTTTCATGGCTCAAGACAAATCTTACTAAAAGTATAACAATACTTTTAATATAAGCAGCAGTTATGATATTTATTATTAAATATACACTACAAAAGAGCACTCCACTCATGTTGCTCAGTGCAGCAAATTGTAGAACATATCTGAAGTAAAAGTAAGTTAGTACAATGCCAATACCTGTATAATACCCATTCACATGTGATTTCCTGTTCTTCAAATAATCCTGAAAAGAACCATTTTAGAGAATTAACAGGAAGTTATTAAGAAAACAACATTCTGTCATCCTGTCAGAGAGCAGATTACAGTAGATTTTGGTTTGCTGTTGTTTCACGTGATACTTAGAACTTCTGGGGGCAAAATGTCAGTGTCTTAGGTGAGACTTAGTGTTCAAGTGTCCTCTGTTAGAAAAGTTATACATAGTTATACATAGTTAAAGCTCTTTTAGGCTGGATTTGTTCTGACAAATACTTAGTGGATCAATCTGAATTTATGGTATACCTGTTAATCCAAAGTTGTACAGACTGTCAGAGAATCATATGATGGTTTAGATTGGAAGGGACTGCTGGAGATCATCTTGTGCAAACCCCTGTTCAGACAGGGTTATCTAGATCATATCCAGAAGACTCCTACTTATCTCCATGAGTGAACACTGCACAACTTTACTGGGCAACTGTTCTAGTATTCTGTCACCTTCTCAGGAAAAAAAAAATAGAATCATAGAATCATAGAATAGTTAGCGTTGGAAAGGACCTCAAGATCATCTAGTTCCAACCCCCCTGCCATAGGCAGGGACAATTGTGTTCTACTTTTTTGCACCCTTTTGCTAAAAAATAATATATTTTGATCTGGCCGAAATATTTCATGTTCCAAACTGAGTCTGTTGCCCCTTGTCCTCCAAGAAAAGTCTGGCTGCTTTTTCTTCATTCCTTCCCTGAGTAGTTGAAGTGTCCCCTTAGCTTTTTCTCTTCTCAATGCTGGATAAATTATGTACTCCCAGCTTCTCCTTCTATGTCATGTTCTTCAGTCCCTTGATCATCCTGGTAGTCCCCATTGAGCTTCCTGCAGCCTGTCATGTCTTTCAATACAGAGGAGCCAAAAATAGGACTCCAGCAATGGTCTCAAAAGTGACTATCAAAGTGAAGTAATCACTTCCCCCAACCTGCTTTTGTATAGCACACAATCGTCATTCTTCCCTGCAAGAACACACTGCTGATTCATGTTCAGCTTACTGTCCTCTCTTTACTGCAAAGCATCTTCTAGTGCAATCATTCCACACTCTCTACCATTGTACTTGCATTTGTTAAACTTCATGAGGTCCTTGGAAGCCCATTTCCTCAGCCTGATGAGGTATGTCTGAATAGTGGCCATTACCTCCAGCCTATCAGGCGTTCCCCCTGGTTATATATTGTCCAAATTACATTCTGTCTTACTTATCCAGATCACTAATAAAGACCTTAAACAGTATTGGCCCTAGTATTTGTTTAAAGAACTTCACTTGTAGCTGACTGCTAGTTGGACTTAGTACTGATGATCACAACCTTTTCAGCCAAATGGTGAAGCCAGTTTTCTGCTTTTCTGCTTTCCTCATAGTTTACTAGTCCATATCTTGCCATTTTGTCTCTAAGGCTTTAATGGGAGATTATGCCAAAGGCCCTAATCAAGGCTTTGCATTTATTAATACCTGTTGATCTGTTTATAATATCAAGGTTAAAATATGCAGTTGTACAGAGACCTATGCTAATTGTAAACTGTATGATATCTAGCTGTACTTTCTATGTATTCTATGGATGTAATTCTATATTTCTATGATTCTATGGATAGGATGTCAGCTGAACCTTTTCTTAATACAATGCAAATTTTGTAAGCTGCCAGGTAGAAACCAATTTTTCTGCAATGACCTGACCCAATAAGCTGAAGAAGCACTCTGTGCTGTGCCTTATTTATTTGTATTTCGTATGAAAATATAATTCCTGCAGGGAATTGTATTTCAGCCACAGAATGAAGGCCGGGGAACAGCTCTTCTTTCTGCCTGAATATTCCCCTTTGTATCGCTGATGGTCAGGAAAGCTCACAGTGATAGAACAGGAGACAGCAGCTTTGTGCTTAAATGACAATAGTCTTTGTCTGTGTTAACAGTGCCTGGCACCGTTAACTACCTGTCCCTAGAATGAAATAAAAACAATGCTGCATGCATTAGAATGATAAAATCCATTCTGTTTCTATAGTAACAGGAGTGTCAATTTATATGATGACCTTAAGAAAGTAGAATGTGACAATTTCTTTTTTATTTTTTGAAATTTTATGAGGAGTGGCAATTTGCTGAGAAAATTGTTCAAGATGATGCACATAATTGAAAATAATAAAGACAATGTATCCTTTAGCAGTAACAGAAAGATGCACAACATACACTCAAGTGGAAATCTTGATTTTGACTTTTAAGTATTCTGTTATGTAGAAACATACACAATTCACTGCTGGTTGAAGAAGGTTCTTCTTTTTCTGTTTATTGTAGATAATCTTTGGAGGGATCTTTACAAAAAATCATGAGTAAGAAAGTGAGGGCTTTAGTATGTCAAGATTTTTAAACTGTTTTACCATCTGGTCTGACTGTAAGTATCATATGAAAAAACAGGTTTACATTCCCAGCTTTTGTCTTCAGAAGTATGTTGAGGTATCAAAACTCTATAAGAGAATACTTTATGGTTTATTATGTTGCTGTATTTTTAAGCTTCTCCAAGCTAGCATTACTCTAGTTAGTTTGTTTATTAGTAGAAGGAAAGCTGTGGTGAAATGTTGAACAATCCTTGCTAAGATTTGGAGGATGTATCTTTATTAATACTAGTGAAGTAAAATACTCTAGTGTGGACCTTTCAACAGAGTACAGCTCATGAGCTCTTTAGACTGATTTCCACATTCTGTTTGAATATTGCTTTGTTTCAGAATTGCCTCCCCTTACGAAAGGTATATCAAGTTTAACTGTGCAGTCATTTAGTAGCAGGCATAATGCTTGAAGCCTTTAATAATTTACAGCTTCCTGTCTCCTTACCTACTTGTCTTGCCCAAAACTTCTTTCCTTATTTTATGCAGAGTGCTTCCGTGAGCAACTCTGGAGCTAGGATGATCTATGCTATGAGTAAAGGATTATGGAATATCTCTTCAAGCTACCTAAAGCTTCAGGAGCATGACAGTAATCCACATCTTTTGGTTTTTCCTTGTGCATAACAGAGATGATCAGATAGGGAAAGAACTTAACTCTAACTTTGTGCTAAAATATCCTGTCCAATCACTTCATATTCTTTCTTCAGATGTAGTAATTAATCATTACCCTGAATTTATAGGATTTATTTTAATGAAATTTAATGATTATCGTTAATTGCAGTTCTAGAGGTCTCTATAACCATGTGTTTTAGAGAAGGTTTAACCTCCATCCTATTTTTTAAATTCATTTCACTGCTGTAGAGCATAAAATGTGACATCATGCTGTATCTTAACAAGCCTTTCTAAGCCCAGGCTTAGAGTACTGATTCAGCTGCATTTTTTAAGTGTATGGATGTTTAAATTTGTTTATGTTATGCATCATAAACTTAGAAATAGGTCTCTTCTGTACCTGCAGTTATAGTAAAAAACACATTCTTCTTTAAAAACTGCAAATAATTTAATTTTAAGCAAGCATTCTTTTCAAAATGTGAAATATTCAAGTAATATTATCTCAACTTCTAAGGGGATTCAACTGATCTTATCAGAAAAGTTAAGTGTAAAAATGCTGAATATTTTTACCATCTAGATTTACATATTAAATATATAGTCCGTTATATGAAAATAAATCTTGTTGTTCATGAGCCAGATCATACACCACATGTGAATTAGGAAATTATGTTATTGTTGTCAGAGCAAGAAAGGCAACTACTTAAATAGAACAGGAAGAATGAAGAAGACTGCTTTTGTTCATATAAAAAGAGCAACACTTTAAATCCACCCAACACAGTTCCTTGTTTGAAGCACAAATAGAATAAAGAACTCTGTTTAAGGGAGATAATGGCACTTTAATTTCTAACTTGGTCAGATCAAGTGTGGTCTGCAAAATGGAGAAGTCTTGTTAACTGTACATTCTTCGTTCTGATTTTGATGAATCTGACATTTGTATGTTCTGTATTCCTGTGACAGTTCATGTGTAGATGGAAATATCACGGAAGATTAGCAAGATAATTTGTGTGGAATGGAGAAAAAAATAATGTATGTTGCTTACGCTGTTTTTGGAATTCCAGTGATAAGATTATTTTTGCATATTTACATAGTTGTTTCATTTATTTTAGGTTGTTTGTTTATAGAAAATGTATAGAAATGTTCATTTGTACTTTCGGGGGGGGGGTGGGGGGTGTAATTACAAAAGCTGGTATATGCTACTCAAACCATGTTGTATTTACCAGTTACTTTGGTGTTTAACTTCCTGAGCTGACTGCCTAAAAAAAACATTTTGGGGCAAAAGGATAATTTTGTGAATGAAGAGCTAAGGTTACAATTAGCATGCAAGGGCTATATGAATCTTCCAAATTCCAATTAAATTTAGAACTTGGAAAATCAAAGTCCAGTTATAATAAGATCTTCAGAAGAAGTATATATGAAATTAAATAGTTAAGCTGTGAACACTTGTGAATACACATTGCTTTTTAAGCCAGATGTTTCCTGCCATAAAAAGCTGAAGGATCATGATGGTGGTGTTCCCACACAGCTATACATCAACAAAATATTATTGTAGAGAGGTTTATTACTTTACGTTTACATTACTTCATGAACATTGTATTGTAATAAGCAGTAAAAGGAAGATCTACAGTAAGGATAGGTAATCACTCTGTTTTATCAAGGCAAAACTAATAGCAAGATGTCTGATTTTAGTTAGCGCTTTAGTTAGCATGTACCAGATTGACTTGGTATGTTAGTGACAGTTTTCTATTTGCTGACCGTCTTCTTGTTCATTCAGTTTTTAGTCTGTAAAATCATTCTGTCTTAATCCCTACATCATCACAGCTATAATACCATCATTAATAAATATTTTAGGTTTCTTCCCCACATTGCTGGGTATGCAAATACATGTTGTTTACTCACTGATGCTTCAAAAACAAATACCAGTGAAAAAATTATACTACACTTCTCTTCATGAGAACACCTCAGAGGAGACTTCTAGGATTAAAAAAATCATAGAGAGGATCAGGAAAGAAGATCCTCTTCAAACCAGGTGTCTGTTTGGAAATTAAAAAAAAAAAACCAAACCCAAAAGTGAATGAATTGCAGCTCATCTTATTCTGCTGGGTATGATCATCTAGGATTAACATACACAATATTTCCAGTTCATTCTTGTTTGCCTGAAAAATTCTGTTCAAGATCCTGACTGTTAACATATGCTTTGAATTCCTATTAGTATCCCTGTTTAACCTCTGCTGCTACAAAGGTTCATAAATAGATCTGCTTTTTGGCATGGACCTACGAAGAGGGAGAGCCTATAATGATAGCCTTCAGTGATGAACAAGTACAGAGAAAATTCAGTAAATAAAATGCAAGACTGTGGTTCCAGTTTCCAAAATTGTAGGAGGGACAGGCTATATCCACAACAGCTGTGCCAGCTTCTGAAAAGTACATGGAAGAACAGAAATTTACAGTCTCCTTTCAGTACCAGTAGCCACTGGATTGCTTGGCTTTCAATGTGTCTGGAAGTTTCCAGTCTGTGGTTTTAAACATATGAATTTCAAATGAAGTCTAAGGTGGCTTTGATCTGGTAGGATTTTATTAAAATATTTCTAAATATTTCTGATACATTTGTCTTCTATTTATAAGGATTATATTATGCAGACCTATAAAAGAGGAAAATATTTTTAGATTTAAGTAATAAGAATGCCAAATGCTAGTCTAATTAATAATCTGATTTTTACCCTTGCTCAATCATTTCTTCAACATCCTTTCAAATATTAATTTGATATAAAAACAAAATGTCACACTACTTGCATATGCATATGAATGCAAGTCATGTCTACATGACATATGGTGTTCAGTTAAGCCTGGCATAGTCGACATATGTCTAAGTAAATCTCTTTTTGGTATTAGATATGTAAATTTATTCATTTGCGTTTTGCTGTGGATAAAGTGGCATTGGGCATTTTTGGCCCTTACAGAGATTTAAACTTTACAAGAGAGTTATTTGAAAATTTTTGCTATGCAGAATAAAGACCCTGGATCTCCAGTCTTGCTAATAAATTCAACTTGTAATAAACTGGTGGTCAATCTGACTTACTCTGCTGATCTTCACTGGTCTTTTAGTTTTGTAGGTTCTGGTCCGTAAATTCGTGGCATCTAAAGAACAGCAGACTTTACAGTGTCTCCCTCTTCTCCTGTCATTGCATGCTGTTCTGTACTGGGGGAGTTCACTGACATTCTTTTGAAAAAAGATAACAGTAATCTGCTCATTCTAGTGTTAATGCTTTACCTTTGATTTTGAGTTTGTTTGTAGCCGTATTCAATGTGTGAACATCTGCAGTATCCACCACAGCGCCTCATGTAGTTCTTTTAATCCCTCATTCTTGATTATGATAAGCAACACTGGGACCCAGAACTGAACTGCTAACTTGTCATACTGAAAAAAGTCTGGATAACAAAGCTTTCCAAAAATTCAACTCCCTTCTCTAATGTTGCCATAGCAATATCATTCTGCAAATTCCTATGCGAAAGTTTTTAACTTGAATAACTTAATTAGGGAAAGAGTACTTAAAAGTTCTAGATATATGTGCTCTAATTTCCTAGACATCCATAATAATGAATTTATTTTAGGAAAAGGAATGAGAACAAATACTTCTTTAGTGGGGGAGTATAATGTGTTTTAAATATGTAGTCTGCAATGTATGCAAAAAATGGAGAACACCTTTTGTGAAGTTAAATTGAAATACATGGGAAGTATTTGGTAATTTCGTAACTACATGAACTGCACTCTTGAGTGATAGCAGGCTTAGCTTTATTTCCTCAGAAGAGTAAGATAAATTCAGATAGGGTAGAGAAGATCTGTTCAAATTAAAATTGCATTGTTTAGCATAGGATTAGTAAGAAGTTTAAACTAATACCATGAGTTTGAGATGTTTTCATCTAGGTAAAATCTTTGGGACCTCAGCATCTCTAGAATGCGATATAGCAAAAGCCTTTTCAGGTATTCATTTTGGGAAGCTTCAGGTTGTACTTCAAGTGGTTTTATTCTTTGGTAAGTCCTATCTTTCGGGGGTTAATTTGTTTGCAGTATATATAGTGTTTTATAACTGAGTAGGGGGAAGATTGTTTTCCTCTAAAAGGTAAAGAATTCATACAATTTATCAAAATACTTATTATTCATCTGATGGTCATGCATATACCTTCTGAAAATATATTCACCTAAGATCTGCTTTTTGGCTCCACTGCATTTTACAGTGAAGGTTCATTTGAGTTTGTTGTGCAAAGAATGGGTGATGCATAAGAAGGAGTTTTGGGTATGAGGCTTATTAATTGAACAATATTCTATCTACTACTGTGAACAGATTTCTAATCCAAGCATGCACATTTTTATTTTCCTCCTTAACCACACTTTTATTTCCTCCTTAACCAGTGTTGTGCCATGGTCAATATTCCAGCTGTTGCTTTTTGCTGAGTTATATACTTGGCATGTTAAAAAGAAATACTCTCTTTACAATGAAAGACAGAAATCAGTATTGTCAGGATAAATCCACCTGCTCTTTAACTACCTAGTGCTTATTAAGGATGCAAAGCTAATGAGTGCACCTAACTGGCATGCCACAAATCTCTACTTTTACACTGGCAAATCTGTAGGGCTTTAGTTGCTGCAAGCAAGATAGTACTGCAGTACATCCATTGCAATATGGTTGTAGTAAAAGCCTAGATGACAACTTGCTCAAAATGATTCTAGGTTCTAGGGTTTTTTTACAAATATGTATTAAAGGAAAATGTTTTTCAGATAGCTATTCTCCATACTGCATCAAGGATCAGATTTTACAAGAGCTTAATGCATATTAAAACCTGAAATTAAACAGTGATATTTAAAAAATATATAAACTGATTGGAGCTTGCTGGTTGATTATTTTAGCTACTTACTTTTCTATCCTAAGTGGGAACTGCTGACTTCTTTAAAAATCTCTGTGTATAATAGTATACTTTGATTGCTAACAGAAGGCTGAAAATCTTAGCTTGAAATGGTAAAATACAAAACACACAGTTCCAGTGAATTTTGAAAGAGTGGCTTTCTAATCTGGTTGTCAGGTTTCATGTTCTTTGTTCTTCTCGCTATTTAAAGTTTGCACATATGGTTGTGCTACTGTATGATACTACAGTGACCCTAGAATAGTTACTAGTAGTTATCCTCAAAGCTTGCTTGTCCTTGTAGTGCAGGAGTGTATCATTAGTCTAGGGCTATGTTATTATCTCTGACTCTTTTTGCATCTTTAGATTTTCTGCTTTTAACACAATCACTAACTAGAATAACACAAGTAAAATGAAGTCGTCCTACACCAACTGGTAATTATCACCATATGTAGCCAAATGTATCTGGATGCTGACTAAGATTAGAGATATATCTCCCTAGTGCTTATTATTTGATTTGTCCAATCCTAGGATATAATGCTGCAATTAAAACATAATTTGTACATGAAATTTGTTAAAAGCACTGAAACACTGTGACAACACAACAGTGGACATGGCTCTTTCGTTAATAATGTGTTAGCATCTGTTACTTGTAAAGAAGCTGACCAGTTTTACAGCTTCCATTTTGCTCCTTAGGTTACAGGGGAGCAATGGCATACACTAAACTGTCTGAATAAAGAGTGTAATTCTGTTGGAAACTGAATCCCATTGATGTGTAGTACAGCCCAGCATCTTTCTTTGAAAATAGTGGGGCTCAAGAGATTATGCTGGTTACACCCACAGCAGTGTGACTTGAGAGAGGTCATCTTTAGACAACATGATCCCAGTTTTGTCATTTCAGACTCCTAACACATTTTACTTAAGGATTGCTTTATTTTAAAGACAGAGGAAACTCACTTTCTTCTACCAAAAGGACAACATAAATTCGCATGTGTGTATTGGGAAGGGGGAAAAAAAGCCTGTATATTTGGTTTACCACAAAGTTATTTGCAATGCAAAACTGCCTGTAATTTCAACATACAACTACAAGCCTGATTACTGTGTTTGAAGGAAAGCTATTTTTGACAATTTGACCTCCTTGAGTGACACGGCTTGAGCCATGCTATCTTTGTGGAGCCCACATCTTTGTAAGATGATGTAACCAAAATAGCTATGGTTAGTATGTTGGTTGCTTAACTGTACTTAGAGCACCATGGGCTTTTCTTACGTTAGTGGAGAAAATAATGTTGCACAGCTAGAGTCTTATTCTAGGCTGGGTATCTACCCAGAAAGAAGAAAAATCATGTTAAGAAAATCAGTAAGTCTCTAATCGTTTAACCACAGTTATTTTTGCATAACGAGGGAACTAGATGTTGAAGTACTCTTTCATCTTGTTTTTAAAATGTAAAATGTTGAATTGAAGTGTTCAACAGTGAGATATTTTTATCCCAAGGTTGTCTGGCTTTACCAGTTTAAGAGATTAAGCAGCAGATTAGACTATTTTAAGAAAAACAGCTGATATGGCAGTAATGAGATGAATTTGGAGTTCGTACAGAGTTGAGATTGAATAAAAGATAGGGAAGCATATCAAGGTATTTGAAGGCAGCCATGGCAACTGTGTAACTTCTCCATCTTGCAATTAGCTTGCTGTTTAAAATATTTTAGGTTTTGGTCTCAGTTTAGATGAAATTGAGTTGTAAAATTATTTCTTTTCCAGAAAAAAAAATATTTTGTCTTATGTCCTAACTCATATTTTCTTGCCTTTACATGAAGGCATCCTTTATATGAAGGAAAGGAATAATCATTCTTTACCACTGACTGAATTATTTCCCTGCAAGATCTTGATTTATCTCCCATTTTGAAAGGAGAGTCTCTCTTTTTTTATTCTTAGGTGTAGAGTTCAAAATAAGTCTGTGCCTATTCTTATTCAATTATTGTTTTATATTTTATTACAGGATTCATACCTCAGAAATCAGTGTATCTTAAAAATATTCTGCCTGCTAGGTTCCTACTCAAATGCCTTCAAGGCATATGAAATACAAGTCTAATTTGAAGTTTTTGTGCAAACTTTCATCACAAACACATACCTAGCTGAATCATAGATATTTATTTACAGATCTAAAAATACACTTAGTAACTGCCTTGTGAATAAAATTTACTGGTTGCCTAGAAAGCTCCAAACCTTGAGCAGTAAAGCTTTCACCAAGGTTACTGTTAAAAATTGTGCTTGCAGTGTCCAGCCGTGACATGGGGTGTACAGCTGCACAAATTAGTTTGCATTTTTTGGAGTAGAATCTTGGCTCTTTAATGGAGAAAGAAGGTAAAAGAGAGAAAAGGCCAATAAGTTATGCAATTGACATTACTTTATAACTGCACAGAAGGACTTACTGTATGTTTATTATGGTCCATGTCTGGTGCATTTAAGTGATATGTCTGATCATAACATTCACTTATGCAGACAAATATTTAAATATCTGAATTTTGTCCCTCACTGCAGATTGAGGAGTACAGTCTGCAGAAGTATGAACTCTGTGAGGGACAAAATGCATGTAAAATGTCTCAGCGTTCAAGGTAGATGTTAGTGGGTTCCATGACTGTCTGTGATTGGTCCATGGTTGCTGAGCTTCCAAAGGATATCGCTCTCGTGTTTGTTGGGCCAGTGTTACAGTTCTATATAATGCTAGTTCAGGAGTACCCTTGTGTCTCTTCCTTATCTGCGTTGTTCAATCATAGTAGTTGTGTCTGGAGAACAAGACAAGCTTGAAAATGATAAAGGACTACTCATGCAAAAGTAAAACCAATTATTAACATATCCTTAAACCAGAATTTCTTCCTTATAGTCTTTTTTTTGCCATAATAATGAAATCTAACTGTGCTACCAAGGACAGTGGGGAAGCTGGAAAATGAAAGCTGCATCAGAGGGTGAAGGTTTAGTTTTATTTTTGTGTAATTTCTTCCTTCGACAACTGGATATCTCACACAAAAATATATAGGAGTTCTACCAGCAGTTGTATTTAAAAGAAAATAAAGTCTTTTAGAATCATAAAATAAAGACCAGGACATGTTGTAAATAGCTCCAGTGTAATAATATCTCTCTTAGATAAGAAACAACATCTTTAGAAATAGCTTTCTGTATTTCTGTTATTTGATTGAAGCATGAGTTGAAAATAATGCTTGCTTAGCTTCCGAGCTATGTGGTTTATTTTTTTAGTAAGTGATCTGACATTCCTCATGAAAAAAATGTGGCCTGGAGAACTGCAGCTCCACTTTATAGCCTTACTAATATTTTTTGTGAAAAATCACTGTGTTGCTATCACTTACGAGTTCCAAATCTGGTAATTCCTTTTGATGCTATAAATGGTGAATTAAAATATTTTTTTATACAGGGATACCTCAATAGTGAAACTAAATCAAGGTGGTATTATTTTGCAAACAGTTGTGAAAGAAAAGCATGACTTAATACTTATGACTCTCCTCTGGATATTGCACTATATTTTAGCATCAACTAATGTTGTAGGTTAATTCAGTAATAATTTAAAGAGAAACTACTATGAATACTATATGAAATCTATTCTTCAACGGCCCTTTTCAGAAGCTAACCTTGTATATTTAATGCTGTTGCAGCACCTCTGTGTCCTTCAGCCACCCATGAAAAACAGAAATGAAGCATATCTTACAAAAATAAGAGAAGGAGCTGATACGAAAGTGTTGATTTATTGATTTGAGGAGCTTTTTAAATGACTCGTGTGGTGTAGTGCAAGCAGTGTTCGCCTATACTTCCTAACAAGTTTCAGGTGCAATATGCCATCTAGTGTTAAAATTCCCCAAAGGAGCAGAACACTGCAAAATCCTGATTCTAGCTTCCTCAACAGTTCACCTTGGGAGCTCGTGTATTTCCTGAAATCCTAGGTTTTCAGGAATATACTGTGTGTAAACAATAGATTGAAGAAACAGTATTTACTCTGTTTTTACTGATTTTATTTTACTGTTTACTATCTAGTATTCTGTTCAGTAACCTTTGCTGCCTGCAGGTACGTGTCTGTTGAAAAACTCTTCCCATCTATAGCCTTGCAGTTTGATGTTTATGCCTGAGATAATGTTGATACCTGCAGTGGCCTTTGTGAAAGTCCCTGCTTTATGTTATATTTACAAAGAAGTTATATTACAAATGGAAACAGTTTTCTAAGGGCTTCTAAATGCTTCTAGCTGGGTATAGAAAAAATTGAATAACCCTAGAGATTTTTTTGTAAGGAATACTCACAGAATAGATTTTTTAATGTAATGTAATATCCTTGTAATAAGCTGAATATGACAACATTGACTTACTCTGCTTCTATCATACAAACAGAGGTTGGGTTCCATGCATTCAAGTAAAATGTTGCGTAAAAGGGGGGTTTTATAAGGAAAAGAAGGGTTCTGTATCTGGGGAGTTGAAGAGGGGATATAAAAACGTTTGAAAACCTAAAGCTAACAGTGCCACAGTGGGCAATTTTCTTTCCTTTCCTTAGTTGAAATGTTCAAAACTCATGAGCAAATGGTGCAGATGGGTTAATTTTCTCTCAATAAAGGAACAAAAGCTGGGGCGGGGCATGGTTCTGTCTCTGATTTGAGATTTAAGCAAAAATAAAATAAAAAAAAAATTCTGAAGTCCTAATTCAGTAAAGGTTTTAAACATGTTTATTTGCTTTGCTGAATCAGAGCCATAAAGTGTCTTTTTCTCTTGATGCTATGCTATGTATCCTCAAAGTGCTAAATCAATAGAGCACTGTAAGTTTATTTTAAATGTACAGCTTTTGTCACCAGTCCACATAATAGATTCAACTAAAAAATTGTGATTTAGAGAACACCCATTTCAAATTATGTAAGAATTTCAGATTTTACAAACAAGGATAATGTGTTGAAGAGACTGAATGTTGATATTGTCAAGAGAGATGGATTGAAATAGAGCCCCATAGTGATGTTCTTCAGTAGCCTTAGGATTCTGACTGAAACCGGAAAAGAACTCACTTAGCATCCACCTTAAAATCATTCTTGCTTTGAAGTGAACTGACCCTTCCTTCTAAAAGCCAACATTTTTGTCTAAGAGCAGTGCCAGTGTGTAAGCAATTGTAAGCTAGAACTTTCAGGTTGAAAACTTCTGAACTCATATGAGCTTCTGAAATAATACTGCTAAAATGCATGAAACTACTCAAAAAACATTATTTTAAGAAAATGTAATAGGGCCTTGATGTTTTAAAAGTACCATCTTTTTGCTTAGTAAGCCTTATCTTCAAAACAATAACAGGAAATTAATTTCAACAGTTCTCAAGAAATCTGAATTTATTACAGGAATGGACATTGATAGGTAGTTGGGTATGTCAGGCTGTTGTTAGCATCTTAGAACAGACTTCAGAGCTATTTTGGTGTTCAAGTCCTTTTACAAAGTTGATTTAATTACTACCTGGTACTTTTTTTCCCGTCCTCACACAGTAACTCATATAAGGATATGTCTTTTCTTTACTTTTTTGTCAGAACAAGAAGGAGCAATGAACTCACTATATCCAAGCTCTTTGTGCTTCCAATATTTATTTTCTGTGTTGTGTCAATTTTCTAAATTAGCCTCATTTTTTAACAGTTTCAGGCGGAGCAGTGTAGAAGCAACTTGTTTTATGGTCTGGCAGGCAGCTAAGCTGAAACAGGAACTATTTAAAACACTTGTCAGACAAATATAACTTTCTCTTGATTCTAGTTGAAGAGAAATGCTTTTGTAGTGAGTAATCTTACTATGATGGCAAACGTTAGAACCACTGTGTTTACGATTAGCAGCAGTTGAAGTAATAGGGTATAAATGGAAAAGATTAAATGGTATCTCTCAGAAAAATGCAATACCTTATTTTATTTGAAAATTAATGTCAATTGAAATACTGTGGAAAACTGCAGATCTTGGTTTTTTTAATTAATTGTTTGCATTAAATGTAAACAGAATAATTCAGAAATATTTTCTGTTTGCGTATAAACCAATTATAACATTATTCTTGTTGCATGTTAAATTTTTGTAAAAACTTGAGCTGTGAGTACTCTGTGTTTCTGTAAACTGTGCTATACCCCTAGTAGATCTTTGTCCACAGCAGGATGTGAATCAGTGGGCATCAGTTTTCATCAATCCAGCTTGGGCCTTTCATAATTATAGGCGAAAGGCAGCCCTGACCAACCTCACTGGAAGTCATAAACTTAACTTTACCAAAAAAAAAGAATACGACTCTTCCCTTAAGAGGAAGGTAGTGTTCCACTTGCGCAGCACACCAGCACAGATAGATAGGCACTGAGAACTGAGTGCCTGTAAGGTTTAGGAAGGTGAATTTCACTATCACATAAAAAGCTATGATTTGCTTCTTAAAGCAAAGCCAGAAAGTGATTAATACAATTCACTATCACTCAACCAGATGGATGGTATACACCTGTTCAGTGGATATTCATATATACATGCCATTCATACTCATAGTTTTTAAATACTAAGTATGCACATAAATTTACAGTTATCTGACTAAAATTCTGATTCGTGGAGTTTTAAAAATGTTACCTTACAAAATTATTTTTTATGGGAATTATAATTAGAGTATGAAAGAGCAAATTGTTCCATTCATTAGGAAAATCTGTCTGCAGAATTCTAATTTCACAACACTGGTAGTGATGGTGTAAGTATTGTGTGTAGCAGAAGGAGCTCAGCTTGCCTATTCAGATCCCAGATGGAACTTGAGCTGCTGGAAGTTTAAAAATTCTATACTTGACTTACAAATTCCTGCAAATGTTGATGCAGAGAAAAAAATCATTAAAAACAAGAAGAAATCAGAAAACTGGAAAAGTAGAACTGATGTGAATATATTACCTTCCACTTCAGATAACATTTTCTTGATGCTTCCAATGTCTGGCTAACAGTTTGAAATGGCAGATAGAGTACTATATGGCTTCTATACCTAAAGACGGAATGCTATTCGTGCAGGTTCTGAGTTTATAGAGTTCTTCAATGCGTAGTAAGTCTTATTAAGACATGAAATACCATTTTTGTGTTAAGAACTATAAAAATCTTTAATAAAATTTTCATTAGCGTAGAAAAAGAAGGAATTAACAAAACAGGTTTCATCTGTAGTAGTCTTTTTTTGCTGCTACACTGACACTGTCCTTGGCTATTCTTAACCTGGCTTCTTGTGTACCTTTTGGTTTCAAAGCCTTCAAGGGTGTAAGCTTTTGAAACACTGTACTAGGATGTAAAGTTTATATTGCATCAGTTTACAGAAAACATCCTATCTGCTACTATGCACAGTAGGAAAAAGATGCAAAAAAATGGGTGTGTTGAGGGATTTTGAAAGAACAAATAATTCTCTGAGTTCACTTGACGTGCACATTAAACTGACAAACTAGCTTACAAGTCTTATAAATGTTTCCCAACCAAACTTGAATTAGGTTATCATCTTTGAATGAGTAGCTTTATTTTATCTGCAGATCACCTAAAATTATTTTGGTATAATTTTATGTGCTACCTTCATTATTGACAAAGTACTGACCAAGGTGATGTGGTCTCCTGGGCAGTAACCATCCTCTGTCAGCCATGCAGAATCTGAACCAGGAAGAGCAGAATCAACTCTTAAGGGCGCATTTTGCTTGAGGATTCCCAAAGGCCTCTTTTCTTAAGAGAAGTGACTTCATTCTCATATAGTGCCTTTTGAGGAAATGGAAGGAATACGCATTCAGCTTTGTTGAATTTTGAAATGAAAATACCACTCCAAGTATTGTTATGGTGGCTCTGTATGTAGGTAGGTCTCCCTGCCAGAGGAAGTGTGTATAGTGCCCTGAGGGTAACACTATAAGAGAAGGTAAAATGCAAAATACATTGAAGAGTATTATGAAAAGTCCTGAAAAGATTTTACACAGTAAGGGAGAAATATCCAATGGACAGGAAGAATAAATAGTCAAATGAGCATTATGGATACGTTTAGGGGGAAACAAAACAAAAGGGAAGGATGTCATAACAAGATATGAAATTACAAGTGAAAGCTAAAGAATATAAAGGTGAGGGGAAAGAGTGCTTGTGCACCTAGAAGGAAGCAGTAAGGAAGCAGTGCTTTGCAGATTTTTCTTCTTTTTTTTTTTTTTTTTCTTTTTCCATTTAAGTGTCATTATAGTTTAGGGAATGCTTTGGCATGTTTGCTGTCCACCCTGACGTAACATGTACAAAACCCATCCAGAACTTTGCTGCCTGTCATGTGTGATTTCCTACTTCCTACTTTTCTTGAGAATATGTTCCCATGGCAACATACTATTGCATTATAGCCTAGGTATGTGAGTATAGCAAATTAAATTCACATCTGTATGTATGCAGATACCTTTTTTTGTCTGAATAAACACACACATATGATGCAGGTATTCAGATGGCATACTGTATGTATCTTTTACAGCCCAGGATGCTTGGTTAGGAAATAAAGGTACTTCATGAAGAGATGCATTTAGATAATACCACAGACCCCAGAGCTGGAAGGCCTAAAACTATAGATTAATTTCATAATTAGCTGTATATTTTGGAAGGTTTAAAAACATATTTTTGGAAGGGAGGAATATTCTATGCAAGTCAGTTATGTATTGCAAACCTGAAATTGTCTGTTTTCAAGATTGACATTTAACTTGTGTGTGTGTTACATCTTGAGTTACAAATGTGATAACCCAGTTTCAGCTTTGTATGGTTCTGCATATTGGATTCCTTTAAAAGAGGACTCCAGTGTTCTGTAATCACACCTTGTAAACATTGATATTGTGCTTTTTTCTGAATAATCAGGGTTCCCTCTAGGGAAGGTATAGAAACCATCGTCATTTAACTTAGTTGAGAGAGTTAACTTGGATATTTTAAAAGGTAATTACAGTGACTGGGTTGTGGAGCTTGAATCCTAATGAGAGGTTTTCTTGTTACTGAGAATGCAAAGTATGTTTAACAGTTCCTGGTCCAAACACTGGCATGCAAAACCAGCAAGTGAGAAAGTAATGAAGTAAAACCACACTAAGCTTAGAAGGAAGAATAAATTTTATACCAGCTTTCTTTCTTCATGTGTTAGTGGGAAATACAATGGTAGCATGCAGTAGTAGGAAAGAAGATGCTGCAGTCATCTTATACTTGAATACACTTGAGCACACTGCAGCTGAAGTTCCACATCCTTTTCCAGCTCTTCCAAAAAGCTACCAAGTGTTTTGATGTAAGTATAGCAGCTGACCAGGAGCTATGTCTCAGTTCTATCAGGCAGTTGCTTTTCCAGCAGCTGCAGCAAAAGGAGTGCTTTATTTTCTCACAGGTGAATTCAGTGGAGTAATAAACTCATCATTAATGTGCCTTTATGTGATCTTACATAACAGCTTTGGACAATTTACATGTTCCATACTTCATACAGTATTTTGAAGTCTATTGTGTGTTATATTTGTAGAAGAATATGATAATATTACAAAATCACAGTATGTATGTGTGTATTTATTAGGGCTTAAGCCTTTCTGCATCCAATCAGTGCTGAGTGTTGTGACTGATAGCAGTCATGCTAATATACATTTATCAGATTAAGAGGCTTCCTGGCTGGTAATCCTCTAACTCTTTTTCCCCATTGTCAGTGTCATTTAAGGAATTGCACTGTCATAAAAAAAACACTATCAGTGATAGGAAATAATTGTCCTTTGCTTTAGAAGATGTGCTAACATTGTTTTGATATGTACAAGGCAACAGTAATAGGTTGGGTTTATATATCTGATGAAGAGTAGACAACTTCTGTGTCCTTTCGTAGTGGTATGAGTGGTTATAATGCTTTTTCTTTTTTTGTAACTAAACATTGTAACAGACTCTTAAAAGAACTGGAACCTTTATTGATAGAGACTTGTAAAAACCAAATTAGGTAAATAGCTGCTACAGGTAGTTGGAGTGTATGTGATGGAGCTTCATAGCCAGTGGAATATAGATGAGCATTTCCTGTCGCTTTCCTGGTTCTCCATTATTCTAACATGTTTCCTGAAACACACTTTAAGATTGTATCCAAACACTACGTTTTAGTGCCATCCACAACAGCTGCTGATGTAATATTACTCTGTAATGAAGTGCTTTTCTTTGAAGGGATGGAGATGATAACATTTTAATGAATTTCCTTTTTCTGGAAAGAATTATTACTTGATCCAAGAGATACATGTGGTGGAGGAAGTTTTTTTTAACTGTGTATATATATATATATTTTATTTTTTTTGTTAGCCATTGACAGAGAAAGAGGAAACACATCAGAAAAAAGAATAAAGGAAAAGGAACTGGTGTCGAAAACCTGTTCAAGGTAATTTATCAACATTTCTGAAAAATATGTAATTGTAAACTATGGTATGAGACTCCCTTAACAGCTCATTTCCAAGTTTAAGGAATACAGAAATCCAACACATTTTTTTAGAATTTTAAAAACTTAGATTAAAAAGCGTGGCTAGTTTGAATTCTTCTTCTGTCTAGTGCTTTATTTAAAAGAAAAAAGGGATGGCTGGCAAACCTTACTGAAGTGTGATATAGGAAGCAGTGGGTGTGGGAATTACTCTGATTTTACTAGAATCTTTTTTGATACAGCATTGCCCTGAGCTACCAATACTTAGGGTACTCTTGTAAACCACCTGATATGAATAAATATTGGCAATTTTTTATTTTAAGTTCAAACGCATCATGAGTTTTATAATACTAATTAAAATACATATAAAGCAAATTATGCTACTTAATATAAAGTTAAAAGAACCTACCAGACACTGAGTTTATTACATAAATTATTAGAAGTAAATTACCCAGTCCATTTAATAATTTGCTCTACGAATACAGAATAAAGTATATATAAGTTGATTATATTAATTCTTCAACAGATAGTTGTAAGTCTGATGCAACATTTCTATAGAAATCTCTTTACTTGCCCTGCACTAGTGGAGTCCATCCAATTGTGATAGAAAAAAGTAAACCCAAAAAGCCTGTATAATGCAGTATTGAGTATAACTTGTGGTTATACTTCAGCATTTTCCAATCCTTAGTTTCTAGGGACATTAACATTTCAATCTGCATATATTTTTGAATGTATCAACACTTGATTGATTTAAAATATAGCACAGTTCTAAACCACAACCCAGCACAGTGAAAATAAGGTTGGTAGTTTGTATGATGAACTCCCAGAACCAGGTTAAGTACAGAGCATCAACTGAGAGATTTCTTGTATTGCTTTTCTTTTCTCTTAATCAGGTAATGATGAAAATATAAATGGTAGCATATGTAACAATAATAATGTAGTAATAACTGATCCAAAGCTTCAAAATGGTCTTTCTCATTCCAACTTTTTATGTAAACTTGCACAGATCGCTTAACTCTTCCTTTAATCCAGCTGTGTGTGATGACAACACTCCTTGAGTGCTGTATGACTGACTATAGGTCAAAACTGAACAAAGTGTTATGTCTGATCAAAGCAGGGGAGAGTATCTCTGTTGACGCCAAAGGGAACAGAATGACATTCAGTGCTTGCGTACTATTATATAAATGCTAAATAGACATACAAGTCTCACTATTTTCATTTATAATTTCCTACATGAAAAAAAACTGTGGCCTGCTTCATTACTTCTGTGTCTAGCTGCATTAAATACTCAGAACTCTGGCTTAGTAAAGAGCAAGTTGCATAGATTCAGATCAGGTAAGTTATATTGAGATGTAAACTCGTATAATAATCTTTCTAAAAGAAATCACATGAAAATCCTACTGAATTTTAGAGATGCATATTTAAGCATTAACAGATTGTTCTTGCAGGGAGATGCCTCGTCAAATCAGCCCTGCTCTGACAAGCATGTGTTGCTATGGCAATGGAGACTATTGAATGTTAACTCTTTGCTTCAGCTCTGTGACAAATATGAAGTCTAAGATGCATGATACACATTTTCATTTTTTAAAACGTGTCTGCTGTACTTTTTCCTTAAAAATTTGATAGCTATGAACCATTTTTTTCCTTCTAATATTTTCGGTTGTTGGAAATTCACTTTGGCAAGCTTCAAACTTGCCTATGGTGTGTTTACAAATAAAGCTGCTGAAAAAATAAACACACAGGTTGTGGGTTTATTGTCAAACTCTTAAATACTGAAAGCTGATATACTATTTCATGAACAGTTTAATACAATTCTTTTTAAGACTGATGTTCAAAGGCAACAGAGTTGGTTTTACAGTGATGATGCTCTCCATTAAAATGAAAAAAAAAACCCCACCCATGCATGTAAGGTCTGTTAACTGTCTATAAGAAAGCCTATATACAATGAACTGTCTATTTCAAGTTAACTTATTTGTCTTTCATCCTTTGCATGTCATAAATAATTCTCTGCTAAATGACAAAATATGACTTTGGGGTTTGTAGAGAAAAAAATTAAAATTACCATCATATAAATGATGGTAATTTTTTCACCTGCCTGTGTTGCTGGATATGTCAAAAGGCAGGCAGTTTAGACACTAGTCCTAAAGAACATCTGTTCCCTGAAAATTGATGCTCTTTGAGTGATTGAAGGTATTCTTTCTTGAAGACTGTCCTTTCAGAATAAATTGGTTTTTATCTTAAAATGAAGGGAAAGATTTGATCATCAGTTAGTCTTAGGAATTCTGTGATAAATTCTAGAGCAAATTAGAACATAAGTAAGAATTTTATAACTTTGTTTTCTATTCTGCAGCAAAAGCAGTAACCTTGTAAGCTTGATGATCATGTTTGCTGTAATAGAAAAAATATATAGCTCTACTGTTTTAGTTTCCAACTGCAGAAGGTAAGAGTAGCACTTAGATACAGAAAACACTTTGTAAAGCGGAGTAGCAAACATCAATCTTTGTAAATGCATTCTTGTCTGTATATCCAACCTGTCTTAATCAATGCATTAGCTATGCCAGATCATCTTCTAGCTGGCAGTTAGAGGAAAATGAGGAAAAATTAGCCAGTCTGAAAAGGAAAATCTTAGTTTCCATGGAGCTACTCCAGTCTTTATGGACATATTTCTAGGTTAGAACTGTACTGTAGGTAGAAAAAGCTCCACAGAAATAAATGAGCAGCAGAAAGGATGTGTAAAAACATTTTAAAGAAGAGAGAAATTAAACAATAAAGGATATTTAGCAGTAGGCACTTCACAGGTAAATAATTCTACAAGAATCAAGGTATTGTCAGATCACCTTGTCAGATAGATAAATATTTCTGTCACCTTAACCTCTCTGGATTTTATTTGTGAAGAGTCAAGGACGTTGCATGTTATCAGCAACATAGAAACAAAACAACAGGAATTCCTCAGACATTCTTTTCTATTTTGTGGTTTTGTGTTTAGCTGATGCTGTATTCTGCCCCATTATTTCTGAGCTAGCCATCAGCGGTAGGGTAAGAAGGTTTCTACCACCTCATGGGCTCATGTACCTGGCTCTAACAATTCTGAGTGCAAGAACAGGAATAGAAGAGCATCACTTCGTTTCCTTCTTGGGCCAAGTACCTCAGTGAGTGGTTTTCCTGGTTAAGACACCACCTTCCCCCCCAAAATCCCAGCTAATCAAAAATACTGTTGAACTCAGCAGCAACACAGTTAAGGGACAGCTTGATTTAAAGAGAAAACAAACAAAAAAACCCACCCCCTTCCACCCAAACAACAAAACAAACAAACAAACCTCAAACTTTGCTCTAGCAGAGAATCAACATTTTTATAGTGGAATATAAAAAGCAGCAATATTCTCATTTACCTGATGTCAATTCTCAGTGGTCAATGATCTTTCTCAAAAGGCAATTGTGTCTGACTATAAATTCAAACCAATTGACTGCTTCAGCCAGCACACACGGCACCCAGCTGTATTTGAACTGAGTCTCCCCTGTACATCTAATTGTGAACAATATCATCAAGAGCTCATTAAAGGGGTAATTACTACTTTTGGAAACTTCTATAATGAAAACCTGGCATTCTAGAACTGCAGTTTAAAGACAAAAGCCTATTTTAAAGCATCATCTAATAAATCTCTGGAATAAATGCAGTACTTTCAGGCAGAAGTTTTACAGATTGCTAGAAATAGAGCATGTCTTTTAATTTGTTTCTGAATTCTTTCTTCTCCACTTTGCCTGTTATTTCAGTACAAGTCAAACTCACAGAGCCGCATTAGCAGTAAAGCTTAATAAGACTTTAAAAGCAGTAAGCTTAGGTCCAAATTTTGTGTTAAAGGAGAAAAGATTAAACACACAAATTTGGAGTAAATTGTGACTGCTTAAAAATACAGTCATTGGTCAAGGGTACAAATACAATCTGTCCAAACAGCTAGCTTTGATGCTGATGTGTCTAGCATCAGGTAGACACAGAGCTACCTTCGCTTTAATAGCTGTACAGTGTTAGGATTCAAACACTGCTATTTTGCTAGGATAGCTTTTTAACCAATTAGCAATTCCTTTGCCAACTCTTGGGCAGTTCTAGCACCTGAATGAGCTAAGAAAAGTTTCTTTTCTTCCCTCATCCACTGAAAGCTTATATTACAATATGTACTATATATGTGATATATAAATTATGTTATAAATTAGTATGAACAGCAATTAGTTTGGACAAGTAGGCAAACGTGGCTGTAATAATGCTGCTTGTATGAAGCAACCTTTTTTCATACATTAGTGGAGATAATAATTTGTTACTGCTTTTCTAAGAAAAATAGCTCTACACTGTGATTTATGTGCCCTCATACATAGGAAAATCTCACTGACAAGATCTAAAGTATTGTTATGACCTCAAGACTCACCTTCGCTATAGTGCTCTTGTCACCCTCTTTGTCACAACTAGAGATTTCCCAACTCCAGTTGTTACAGCTTGTTTTAAGACAAAAAAGCCACATCCATTTTTCTACATATAATTACATTTTTCTGCATTGCCCCTTACCTTCTCATTTTCACTTGTTTTTCAAATGTATAAGCACTTCATGCTCTTGATTATCAGTCCTCTTTCCTGTGATCTGTAACACAGAAGTACTTGTTGGTCTACCATAAAATAAGAATGTCTTTTAAATTTGACTGTAACACAGTTGTATATCTTTGTGAAGCCTGGATAGCAACTGACAACTGCAAACTAGGTTTGAAACTTGCTTTGGGAGTTGGTTCATCATCTTTCAGTAAAATTTTGCTTGTTAAATTTAAAGAGAAGAGGAAGTGGGAGTAAAGACAGGTTTGCATCAACAATGTAGCACTTCTATTCAGCCTTGAAATAACCCTGTGAAGTAAGCATGCTTAGGAGGTAAAAACTGGAACAAGTAATTGAATACATAAATAAAGAGCATGGAGAATTTTTCAAGTGATTCTGTACCTTCGCCTGTTCTGAAGTTTGCCCACCCACTCCTACATACGACCTCCTGTGGTACAGGACATTTTAATGCAATGTGGGAGGTTAGCATACAAATTCCTACTGACTGCATTTGTGCATAGCTTCCTACACGCCTTTTGAAATAGGGTCCCTTATTTAGAAAAGCTAATTAATACTATAGCTGTGTCTCAAACTATAAATGCAGTGGGTTGAAAATTACCTGTTACATCCATTTTTAATTACTTAGCATTTCATAATTTTGAACTTTATTACCAAGTTAAGATTGTGCATCAACTATGGGCCATCAGTAACGTGGAGAAAGGTGGTATTGGTCCAAGGACTAGGAAGCTAGATGCTATATCATGAATTGAGTACCTTGCAGGGGATGCTGTCTGCTGGAGTAAATATGCTCAAATGTTGATTCTCTGCTTGCATTGATGACACACACAGAGATTAGAGAAAACGGATCTCTTTACAACTACTTTGTAACAGTAGTATGGTAAAGATGGCATAAGTCAACACCAAAGAAGTAATTGCCAGTTTATCAGTAAAACTCGGTCACAAGTCTCATCATCGTTCAACGACACACATGCTTTCGGCTGCTTCAGTCAGTTTTCTGCCTTACAGGAAGCAACATCCTCTCCTGCTATTTGCTGAAGGCCGCCAGAGCTTTCCAGTCCATTTTGGTATTACAAGTTCCTGGTTCCCAACTAGAGCTCAGAGCTATTACAACAGAACGGACAGAATGTAGAGGTTGGCGCACAACCCTACAGCTTTTATTATTTATCACAATTTGACTAAAAAAAAAAAAAAAAGGTTTTATGGATCATGTGTTTGTACATTTTTAAGAAGTCAGTCTTAGCCAGCACATACCTTCTACTGATTAGTGAAACCAGACATATCAGTTTAATTTCTTAATTTACTAATTGGAGTACAGGAAATAGAAACAAACAACAAACAGTGACAAATTAAATTGTTTCTTCTTTTGATCCAAAGCACTTAGAAAAAAATACTGATTAAATGTATACTGAGCATTTACAAAAACCTTTCTGAAAGGAATCAGTGCATATTATCACACTTTATTCCATTAACATGCTTTGCTTCTTAAGGGCCTGATGCTAAATAGTTATTTCCGTGAACAACCCCACATTAAGTCTAAGAAGACTTTTTCAAGTAGATCAAGTTTTTGATCCCAAATTCTGGCTGCTTCATTGTATGGAATATGGTTGCGTTAAACCTTAACTATTACAAAAACTGTATCTAGCTGGAAAACTAGATCCTTTTGTAATCTACCCAACAAGGACTGGGGGTGGAGAATTATAGCAGCAGTGTTTCTGCTTGTGCACCTCATTGGTTTGTGCTTTTGGAAGAAAACAAACATTGTTACTACTTTATCATACTTGGATGTGCTTCTGACTGGTGTCATTATTTCCTTGAAAAAATTGAATCATTTTATATATTCACAAAACCTGTGTTGGGTTTTCTTTTGGTTGTTTTTAGAAATGGATTATCTAAAACTACCTCTAACTTCTGCTGTGGATCAAACTGTTTCCTCACCTGAACTATGAGGTGTAATACTGAAAGAAATAAATTTTACTTTACAAATTCAGTCCTTTTAGACTGACATTAAACATATGAAGTACAGATGATAGGTCTTGTCTTTTATTGCTTTTATTCTAATGGTCAGCTGCAACAGAGAGAAATTTGTATTTAAATTAGGAGATACTCCTTTTTTAGAGATGCATACTACTGTCACGTATGTACTCAGTGGTAGTGTATCAGTGATCATCCTCAAAAAGTTAATAACAGACAGCTGAATAAGATGATGGCCTTGAATTTATTACACAGGCTGGTCTGAACAGGGAGATGAAATAAACTGTGGCCTGTGCTCTTATAATGGAAGACATGAAAAGATTGTCAAAATACACTGAGGCATGTGGCACTTAAGTGAGTCTCACTCCTTAGCTGGGAATCTGAGATATCTTCAGAGCTGAAGTCTAGAGAACAGAGCTAGGCAAGTTAGCACCTATGAATACCAGAGGTCTCTCTAATATGGAGGTCATAAACAGTTCATGGCCTTCTATTAAAATTACTTTTAGCTAGGTGGAGAGAGCAAACATTATGTCTCATTAAGTTTATCTTTCTCCATATGCAAATCCAGATTCTTTGCTGCTTCTCGCAGGAAACAACACTATTAGGACACATTATCTATGCAAGTATTTTGTGCAAATACTTGATAACTTCAAGATTCCCAGCCAGCTGCAGTCTTTACTGTTCAGCAGTCCAACATCAATTTCTGCTGGCCAGACCTCTCTAGTTGAGAGCCCAGGGAACTTTAAATTTGCCCTTGCTAAGCAGATTTTGATGCAGGATAGTCCAGCAAGCTGCTTGGTTTTACCTCATCTCCCCCAGAGTCAGAATTTTCCTTCTGCTTTGAAGTAGATTTGCTAGAAAAACAAATACAAATACAAGATAACCTGACAGACATTATTTTAACAGCCCAGCCTCCCACTTCCTCCTGCTGCCTTTTTGACATTTCAGTTCTTTGTTCTCTGATTTCCTGACACCCTTAAGCTCTGAGCTTAATTCTGTCTTTACATAGGCATCCCTGCTAAGAAACACAGGTTTCTTCAACTTCACTTGCCATCATTGAAGCATTTGGCCTCTTTCCAAAAAGAAACTGTGCATAACATTTGATTGTTACCAATTTGCTGCTGTGTGTGTGGAATATTTTCATGCAGTGTTTGGCTTTGGAAGGTTTATTAGAGCTTAAGGTATTCAGCTAAAATCCTGAAATTTTGCTAATCATTTAAGCAGGGGAAAAAAAGCTGGGGCTCAGTGATGGAAACAAGCTTTGAAAGACTTGAATCAAAGGCAGGGAGGAGAGTTTGAGTCATTGGATTAGAAATCAAAACTAGACTGAGGGATTTTTAATTGAATGCTTTTTGCTTGTTTTATCTTTTATGTTGTGTATAATGTTTTAATTATGGTTTTCTTCATTGTATCATAGTCTAGCATAGAAGTACAAATGGACATAATAGAAACATAGAAAATGTGAAGTAGCATACACTACAATACTTACCAGTAGATGAGAAATCAAGGATGTGCTGTTTTCACACACAAAGATGAAGCAGGGGATGAACTGCTTTGGAACCCAGAGTTCATTCAGAAGGTGAAATTACTAACAAGGAATGTGTTATGTGGAAAATGCATTCATTCACACATGACACTTTCCTCAAATATTCTTTCCTCTCTCAAAGAGTAGCATGCCAGCTTTGCCCTTGCTAGAAAATAATTTCTACTGTAGACTGAAGATGGTTTAGTGCTCTTCTCATTAACTTCAGAGTTAAAGGTACACAATTAAATTCTGCCGAAAGGAATTTGAACAAGTTATCTGTTATCTATATGTCAAATAGGGGAACAGTAGTTGCCTTCATCTAGAAATACTGCAAAAGCTCAAGACTGAAGTAGGTACAAAAAAAGAGAGGATTTCACACACATACCACAGATTATTACATTCTTTGCTTTATAATTTTATCCTCACCAAAACCTTCTTAAAACTCTCCACCACACAATTTCAGCTTGCAAAGATCCTTCCAAACACTTGAACTGTATAAAGCAATGGTGACCAATCCATGTTTTGGAACCTACAGGTACATGTTTTGGTCTGGTCCGTTAAAGTATGCCCTTGCCATGTGGATAGGCAGGAACCCCTTATTACTGCACCTTGCCAGCCTTTTTTCTCAGATCTGTTTTCAGATTCTACTGAAATTCGTATATAACAGTATATGTATGGAGTCACCTATGACAAGTTACAGAAACTGTTGAAGAAGGCAAATCAAGTCAGTTTGCCGAGGTGAAAGCCATCCAGCAGGCCTTGGACATTGCTGAATGAGGGAAATGGCCAGTACTTTATCTCTATACTGACTCATGGGTGGTGGCAAATGCCCTGTGGAGGTGGCTGCAGCAACAGAAGCAGAGCAACTGGCAATGCAGAGCCCATCTATCTGGGCTGCTGCATTGTGGCAAGATATTGCTGCCTGTGTGCAGAACCTGGTGGTGAAGCTACACCATGTAGACGCTCATATACTTAAGAGTTGGGCCACTGAGGAACACCAGAACAACCGACAGGTGGATCAAGCTACTAAACTTGAAGTGGCTCAGGCAGACTTAGATTGGCAACATAAAGGTGAATTATTTTTAGCCTGGTGGGCCTGTAACACCTCAGGCCATCAAGGCAGAGATGCAACATACAGATGGGCACGTGATCAAGGGGTGGACTCAACAGTGGACACTATTGCCCAGGTTATTCATGAGTGTGAAACATGTGCTGCAATTAAACAAGCCAAACGGTTAAAGCCTCTTTGGTATGGAGGACGATGGCTGAAGTACAAATATGGAGAGGATCATATCACACTCCCACTGACCCACCAAGGCAAGCGCCATGTGCTTACCATGGTGGAAGCAACCACTGGATGCCTGGAAACATACGCTGTGCCCCATGCCACTGCCCAGAACACTACCATGGACCTTGAGAAACAAGTATTATGGTGACATGGCACCCCAGACACTCTGGCAGAGCATGAGAGACTGAGAAGTCCTTTTTCAGGGTAAGCATCACTTCGCAATATCTAAAACATCAGTGTGTTATCAGCACTGTTCTCAGACTAAAGCCGAAACAGTACTCCACCAGCTACTAGGAAATAGGGAAATAACTGTTACAGCTGAACCCAGGACACACTGTCCTCTTTAATTTGCTCTGGTCATGATAGTTTTAAGTATCAAGTGAGATTTCCTGTACTCTCATCTTGGGGTTTTTTATACAGGTACAAAGAATCTGTGGGTACAGCTGAAATAACTGCAGTATTCCTGGCTCATCTTAATCAAACTGCTTAGACTTGTGCTAGAATCTCTTTGACTATCACAGACACAGCACAATTTCAATAATAATAGTAGTGATGAAAATACTTAGCCTGTAGACACAGTATTTTCATGCAGTTGAATTTATCATCCGGCTTGATTACTGTGGATACTTATACTTTACTCACATAAGGTGACCTTTGCAGTTTTACAAGTAATTGAAGCATGATCAATAATTCTGTCTTCCCAGAAAGGTTACTAGGTCTAAGTCAGTGGTTACAGCAAAGTGAAAATTTTGAGGGACAAGATTTGTCCCTTGTTCAGCAGTGCCGTTAAAAACACAGATGCAGCAGCATTTGCAGTACTTTTATAAAAATAAATGATTTGTTTTGTACATCATAGTGCTGTACACTGAGTATATTTATACATCAACCCTATGAAATTGTTGAATAACAAGTTTGAATAACATGTTACAGACCTGTAAAATTCAAGTATAGATACATGCTTCATTGTTGGTACCCAGTCACTGCACTTAATGCTCAGAATTCAGACAGCAACATCCAATATGTGTTTTAACCTGAGCATGAGGGGGGGAGTGGATATATAATTCGTACTTCTGATTCTTTTACTCAGAGTTTGAATTAAGCTGATGTTTCTTGCTATTTATGTCAGATAGAACAATCTTTGCCTTACTATTTAAAGTTCCTCCAAAAGCAGAATCTGCATATGAACAATTGCTTCAGGACAGGAAACATTTTGTCAATATCAACATTAGGTCTTAATTTCCTTGTAATCCTAGATTTCTCAAGTGAAATTAACACAGACACCATTCAATATTACAAAAAAAAAAAAAACCCAACTTTAACTTACATACTATTGCCCCCTACTGCATTTTCAATATAGAACGTTAAAGTATGAAGTATGTCAACTGAAACCTTTGCTCTTGTCAGTACTTGTCAGGTTTATGAGAGTCATTCATGCCATTGTTTAACCAGCTCACTCACACAGCAGAGGTATAAACCAAAAAGTATTTAGAGTTTTGGGGAAGAAAATCATAGTATATCTGAACAAGGAGAATCAAAGACATGCTAAGGGTTTGTATACTTGTATTCATTATGTCTCCCATTTTTCATCTCCCAAGAAAAATATAGCATCACAGTCATTGCAGAATTAAGAGGACCCTCCAGTCACTTCTAACTGCTCACATACAAGTTAAAAAAAAAACAAAAAACAAAAAACAACCCAAAGACAAAACCTATAGGAGATGTGAAACACGTAATATTAATTCCTTCAAATTGTCTGAGGTTCACAAATCTCTGATGCTGTGGGCTGCTGAAGATCTCTGCTAGTACAAAAGACTACATAAAATATTTCTTGCCCAAAAAGTAGAAGGGTTTTTATTATTGAATTTGTTTCACATCCAGGATGTGTCCGGCAATAAGTGACACGAGGACAAACTAGATGTTAATCCTCATAATATAGATCCCCAGGAACTCGTGTGTTGTTTCAGCAAAGAGATTTCTGCAGGATGAGGCACTTCAGACTTAATGTAGTCCCATCTACAAATCGTTCTGCATACTCTAAATCATTCCTTTCTAATGGAGGTTGGGCAGATTGAAGTAGAAAAACAGTGCAGCGTATTTGTCATTAAAATATATTGGATTAAGGTCCAGTAAATAAATTTCCTTGATGCCACCGTGTCAAGGTACGTTCTTCTTCCCCGTTGACTTTCACTGCCATGACCAAGCTTTGCCATTCATTGCCAGGGCACCACACCTGAGCATTTGCTGAGATCTTCCTCCCTCTAGTGGATCCTTTGTTAGTTGTACCGCGAATCCAGAGCAAAAGTTTGTGTGAAACAGTGTTCCTCTTCACAAAAATGTGCTTACAGTCTTATGGTTGTTTCCCAGAAGTTAAACAAATACTGATTTCAATGGCAATAAGAGCCCCTGGCACACAGAATTCTAACCCAAACAGCAGCGTGTCCCAGGAAAAAAGCTATGATTTTACCTACTGTTGCCAGTGTTTGAATTCCAAACTAACCTATATACCTATTTGTCTTGGTATTTCTAGACAAAGTCAATGTATGCTTTCTAAAAACTTCCATAAGAAATTGGTGAAGGAGTTGCAGCCTCAAGATCATGATGCCACTGAGTCTTCAGTAATTCCTCACCATTAAAAGTCCATTACCTTCTAAGCCCTCACCTTTTGAGACATATTTAAATGAACAAACACAAAAAGCTCAGAAGTCACTGACCGCTAAGAATGTAGCCCTGGAATTGACAAGAGGGCAGGAAAAAGTAAAACTGGTTATAAAGTTCTACTCAAGGCAATGCAGCAAGTTACCAGAAAGACAGGATTACAAATACTATGAAAAGTGCTAGAAGCAACATCTTGCACCCTCTGCCCCTGAGGTTTGATTACAGGCAAAAAATCAAGGATTGTTTTGATTTGGCTTTAATGTTCAAAATGGTTATTTTTTGTTTCGTCTTTGATAGCTATCAATCAGAGCCATACCCTCTGACGGTTCAGGTGAACATTAATATTTATAGAGGTTCATAAAACCTGTTTGTATTGAAAGTTTGTGCCTTTGGCCATCCATTGCATTAGTTACCTCCATATCCATTTTTGACACAAAGTAGCTTGCTGTCAAGGCAGGATAAGGAACAGGAATAACTGAGCACAAAGAAAATATCTCCTAGGCACAGTCACACAGGCTCAGCCATCATTACTGCACTGCAGGAGAGTGGGGTTCATAGTGGCTGTGAAGCCTGGGTAAGAAACAGCAACTGGCTTCAGCCCTTTTTCCACTGAGGCAGCTAGACTTTGGTGCATATGATAGAAAGAGTGTTGAAGTGCAACAGACAGGAAAATTATAACTCATTTCTGGTTCTCTTAACATGTATCGAAAGACATTCAAAATGTGTTCAGATGTTGAGGAATGGGGTAGGGGCATGTTTTATGGTTTGGGGTTTTTGCCAGTTTTGGTTGTGAAAGAGTAGCAGAGCAATCGAGTGGTTTTCACTATTAAGGCTTAATGGTGCATGCACAAACACAAGCTGTCATAGTCCTGCTTAGCAATAGCCTAGATATCCAAGTTCTTCAAGTAACAGCAGGCAACCTCAGGCTGATACATGAAGTGTGTAGTATGTGACCTCCTCAAATTCACTAAGTCCATTGAAATGCATTAGTCACTGCATGAACTGCGCTGTTGAAGAATTGTCAGAGAGAGATTCTAGTTAGAGTCTTTGTCAAAGGCATCAAATTGTATTTTTATTTGCATTTTTAATCTTCTAAAGTGATCCAGTTTTTAAATTTCATTAAAAACTGCAAGTTACTGCTGTTCATCTTATTTTACCTTACTGTACTTTTACATCTTTTCCAGCTTCTGAGCCTTTTTCCATGTTTTTGATGCTAAACATTCTTTCTACAAAAAGAGACAGCTCATTTTCTTTTGCATCACAAAATTGCTTTCCTTCACATAAAAGAAGCAATTTTGTAGCTAGGCCAAGGATTTATGTATCCAGATAACACAAGTACGGAGGTTCATTAGTTCACTAGCTAGTTTACAAGGCTACAGAAATATTTTATTTATACTTTGGCTGTCCAATACCTTAACATTTAAAATAATCTGCTTTCTGGATTTTCAGCAGTAGCTCTGCCTGATAACATGCTGTGCAGTTTTTGGTTAAAACCTGAATTTAAAAATTTGCTCCAGTCCACAGAGATGATTGTAGAACAAACAGATTTTTTTTTTTTTTTATGATTGTTAGGTGAGAATGAAAATGATCCACATCAAGCACTTTTTAAGTGCTTTCAGTACTGGTAAAAAATTGAAGATTCAAGATTACCAAGTACTATTGCTTCTGAATCTACTGAGGTAGGGGTAATAACTGAAATTTCAACTATTTGCAAAATAGGCCCTAAAAACTGAAAGGAAGGTACCTTGCTAAACTATTCACACAAAATCAGTTATCACATGTTATGAGAAGGAAAAGAGTTCAGGATTAGGATATTCTGCTCAGATGCTGCATGGTATAGAACAAGAAGTTGGAAAGCAACAACAATGCAGACAAACTGTTTAGACAAACTTAACATCAGTATTTTAAGGAAAACACTGTGTATTAATTTCCTTGATGCCCTGGGCTTGTATTACATTCTGCTTTTGCCTGAAGAATGCTGATTTGGGAACTAAACATTGCATTTAATTCTTGTTTGTTGGTCTGAATGACCACAAAGTAAATTAATCTTCAAAGGAAATTATTAAGCTAGAAGTTTGGAGGGAAACTAATTCAAGCTAAAGAGAAAGTCAACATCATTTCTCAAAACTGTGATCCCATAATTAAGGAAAAGATTTAAGATGGCACAGCAAAATAGCATCAGACAATATGCAGCTATAAAGTTGTTATTTGAAAGATGCACAACCCAAGCTAGCATGAGCATTGCATCAGTATTCTAGGATTGCACAGGACAGCAGTCTTTCACAAGGCTTGGCATCACTCTAGCCAGGCTTCATTATCATTCTGTCCCACCTTCCCTATGCTCTCGGCCTTCCCAGCTTCTTCCAAGAATTGGCACAGTGCGGGACTAATTTACTTTAGTGCAGTACTTCCCCAGTTTAGTAGGAACTGGAAGAAGGCCACACTCCTTTTCTCCTGCAATCATAAGGGGTCAATGAACCTTGAGGAAGGCATAAACCAGAACTCTACTGGGACAAGATGTCCAATTAATAGGGATCTAGGTCACAGAGAGGAGCAGCAGCCACTAACACTCATCTTGTATTACAGTCTTTATCATATGCAGGCCGGGGAAGGGAAACTCCCGCAAGGCAAGTTTCAGCCTTGTCACTTTTTCTTCTTTCTCAAGAATCGTAAGCAATCGTTTGTTCTCTAAGTTAGTGAAGCACCCAGGCCAGCCACAAGAGGACTTACACTTGCCCGACAGGCCTTTAGATTACTTTGAAAAGGGAGATCACACCCAGGCTTTTTTTTTTTTTTCCCCCTACAGAATAACTGTCTACAGTTAAGAGTTTCTTCAAAGCCACAATGCACTATTTTTAATTGCAGAAAGATTGCATAATACAATCATAAAACTCTATGGTCTACCTACATGCATGGGCTTGTGGATCAGTTTGGAAACCAACAGTATAAAGGCAACTGTAAACATTTGGGGCACTTCAAGATTGAGTGACTAATTTCAAAATCATTACCTGAACAGAAGTGTGAGGCATCTCAATAACTTTTTTTTTTCTCCGTAAGATGAGCAAGAAAGAAGCAAACAAAAGAAATAGAGTAATTGCAGACCCACATCTCCATAAATTCAAGAACAATTAACATAAAACTCCAAATGTATCACAAGACAGTAGACGCATTTGGAAGATGAACCAAGAAGCAACTACTGTGAGAAAAGTGAGACACCAAAAACCTGTGGGGGAAGAATACCAGCAAGCTGACATTCCATCCAAGCAGTGAGACAACATGTTATTCACAACAGGAGACACACTATATCAGATCAACTTTATTATGTTATCAAAGTTTGACAATAAAATATTCAAGATCTATTGAACACATTCATACACAAAAAGAGCATATAAAATGCTAGGTCTCAGAATACGTTCCATACAAAATACTGTTAAGTGTAGAGCAGCAAAGTCATTGCCAAACATTCCCTGAATTTAAGAGGGCCTTGAACACACTGTGCTCCAAGAACTACCTTAACACCAAACATTCCTTCCTTTGGTCTGCAAGTCCCTTGCAATTATTGCTAGTTATTGAAGCCTTCTGTTTTTAAACAGAATCACATAGTGACTCTGAACCTCCTCAGAAGTGTTACAATGAAAGCTTCCTCAGTATTTTCTATACATTTAGTCAAAAATAAGAAACACATTTGGTCCTCAAGACTATTTTTGGTTTCTGAAAATATCCTGGAAGAATAAAACCAAGTAAAAACTATGGAAAGAGAGAGACACATAATCAATATATGTTAGGTATAACAAAGAAATGTCAGTAAATTCAAACATTTCAGCTGTGTAGTGTGGCAAAGCATCTGAGTTACTCCTCTTAAGGAAGACACTCTCCTCTCATAAAGATTTACTTCTTTAGATCTCTTCCCTATAAGAATCTAGAGTGCTCAAGTGCACATAGCTCTAGCAGGCCTGTAACAGTAATGCTAAAGACTCTTGCCTTGTAGAGGAACATGCCATAGTAAAGCACTTCTCCACATGCTGAGTGAAGTGGTTCATTTTCAATTACTAGAATTGGAGTTTACTTGCTGCATTCACTTTTCAATGAGAACTTCATCCTAATATGCAAGAAACTGAAAATTAAAAGGCTGAAGATGATTTGGTAGAAAAATCACGACTTATGGACATAAAACTGCAAAACCTTAAAATACAAACCGTATCTCACCAGAAGCACCATGCTTGCTCTAACACAGTACTTAGGTACACATAGTCTTGCACAACAAGGCTATACAGTTACAAACAACATTAAAAACAAAAACAAAACAAACACAAAAAAATTCCCACCCAAAAAAAAAACCAAAAAAACCAAAAACCCCCACAAAAACCAAACAACCCCCCCAAAATCCACAAAACAACAAAAAAAAACAAACAAAAAAAAAACACCAAAAAACCCAATTAAAAAAAAAAAACACTAAAAAAACCCCACCCTGTAAAACTTTGATCTTAATTTTACCAGGTTAACTAACACAAGTTTATTTACAGAGACACACTTCAGGGCTTGTCCACTAATGGAATGCTGATTTACAAATCTTTAGGTTAAAAGATGTAGTCGACTGATCTCAGAAACACTGTACTAGGCTGCCAGAATTGGTAAGACAGAGGTTTTATTCTCCCCACCTCTTCTGGGATGCACTGTAATATTAAAAAGTAGTTAAAAAGAAAATTGGAAAAGAAAAAGCATCTTTTGGAATCATGTATTTTGGAACTTCAAATCACAAAAAAACCCTGAAGCTAAACTCTCAGTATAAGATTGATAATTACACTGATTAATGGAAGGTTAGAAAACAGCCTCCAGATCAGGTTAAGAACTATTTACATTTCATTTTCTCAGCCCTTCATGTCCATGTTAGTATCCTGCTATACAGACTCCAGCTCCACTCATTCCAGTGCTTATTAACAGGCATTCCACTTCAGCAAGAAATAGAGATTGTGATGAGCTGTCTTCTGTAATTTCTTCCCATTGCAAACCAGTAACATAGCAATGTATTTAACAATTGAGTCAGACCACAGGAGGAAGTTTATCATTTTTGAGCAGTCTTAGAACACAAACCTGATGCATATCCAGATGACAGCCCTACACAAAACAGAATACTTGGCTAAAAAGCTTTTTTATGTGGGTTTCCTGTTGTTGTGCTTTTTAGTTTGGGGGTTTCAGGGGTTTGTTTTTGTTTTCAACAGTTACCAGTTACAAGTGACTTACTGCAGCCAAGTTCTCATTCTACAAAAGTCTGGGTAATATTGATGCTGAACTGTAAGTTCCTGGGCAACTGAGGACAAGATAAACAAAAGCAAAAGGGAAAATGCAGGGGGAAAATGAAGAAAGTTAAAAACCGAAGAAGATAATCAACTTATCAATGATCCTAGTTCAAGTTGCTCTGGATTTACAAGTAATTTTTGAATCAAAACATAAAGCCTTAGTCCTACCTCCTGCACTAAAGTGTTTGCAGTCTACAATAACAGAATTTCAAGCCTGTCATTTACAATATACCATGCATTTAGTGGCAGCAAACATTTAATGCATGTTTCTAAGACAGTTAAAAACTTTACCATTTAGACAACTTCGGTTTCTTAAGTAAGAAATCCTCAATAGTTCCAATGAGTTCCTGAAACCCTTAGAACATCTTCCTTGGAGGACCTAGAATTTTGGAAGCATTCAGAATTGTGTTTTCAGAAAACTAAGCACAGTCTATCTGGGTGACTGGTTTTAAAGCAAGCAAAAGAGAATCTTTGAATGCAACTATTTCTCCAACAGGACTTCTGTAATCAAGGCTGTAAATACGATGGCCTTTAGGCTATCATTTCTGTGGAGTTCAGGGTTAGATTTCCTTTTTTTTTTTTTAATATTTAGTGAAATGGTTCTGTAAGAATTACCAGAATAGCATGTTTGTCAATTTATAGAAATACTTGACAATGATACTAAAGCTGTGTGGTTTGGTTGATACGCTGGAGGGAAGGGATGCCATCCAGAGGGGCCTTGACACATTTGAGAGGTAGAACAATGCCAATAACATGGGGTAATGAGTTTAAACTTAACCAGGGGAAGTTCAGGTTAGATACAAGGAAGAAGTTCTTTGCTATGAGGGTGGTGAGGCACTAGAACAGGTTGCCTAAAGAAGTGGTGAATGCTCCATCCCTGGCCATGTTCAAGGCCAGGCTGGACAGAGCCTTGGGCAACACAGGCTAGTGTGAGGTGTCCCTGCCCTTGGCAGGGGGGTTGGAAATACATGATGATGAGGTCCTTTTCAACCCTAACTATTTTATGATTCTATGATTTAATAAACAGCGTATCCCAGCTTCTCGAAGCAGCAACAGTGAAACTTGTGACCTCTGGGAAATGAATTTCAGTCTTAAATGTAAAGTTTCGTTTCAGCCGAATGCAATGTTGGTCAAATTACTACTTGGTCAATAAGTGGATCAGAGCCTAAGCATTTGACTGAGAACAAGGTTTATACACTTCATTCTTTATTATGCTGGCTTCCATTCCTCACCCATTTCAGGAAGTTCACTTTTCTTTTTGAACTAATGCCCACCATCCATTATCATTTCCACAACAGGAGATCAACTTTCACCCCAAAATGCAATTCTGCACCACAGGGATTGTTTGACAGCATTCAATTAGCTTTAATTTATCTACTACTCCACACAGCTAAGGCTATTGCAAGCACCAACCACTGTTCAGCTTCTTTCTCTCAATGATGAATAAAGCACAAGGTGAGAATTCCTCAGGCTCCAGATTTTATGTAATCAGGTTCTAGAAGCTCACGAGCAAACAATTTCTCTTTCTTAAAAAGAAAAATAAAATAAAGGTATTTAAGAAATTGAAGTAATTCACACATCTCTCTTCCCCAAAGTTGTAATAAAAGCAAGTCTGGATTATGACAAAGGTAGTACAGTACCAGGCAGAGGTCTTCCCTATTTTACCTAGTAGATGTGCACATTTACAAACTAAAATACTGGAAACTGTGAATGAGAATATGGAAGACCTTTTAAAAAGTTTACTGTGCTTCTCAATTGGTAGTATCATTACCTTGTTTTATGGGCATCTGAACCTCCAGCCTTTCCTAGCCCTCTCACTCCAAACCCTGCAAATACACAGTCACACAAAGGAACTCAGGCATCTGATACAATGTAGTATGTGCATGGGCTGCATGATCTCCAAGTGAAAGGCTGTATAATACTGGACACAAACACCAGAGGCACCAAAATGCTTATCTGACCAAATCCGCAGAACGTGAAAATACCATGAAGCATCATAAACACAAATCAGAGACAAACAATCATTTAGGACACCAAACAACTCTCAAACACAGCCTTAAAAAAATCCCCACAAAATAAATAATTCAAATATCTAAATACCAAGAGATTAAAAGGCATTTTCCCCATATTTAAGGGAAGGCATCACAGGTGAGGAAAATAACACAAGGTGTCACAAATCAAAAAGTAGCTTTTTCACATAGGAGATAGTAGTATCATTGGATAGCATTTGAATATGCTCATTTCCTGAAAGCTCAAATACCACCACTTTCTGTTTTTGCATGTTCACCCACTTTTGACATTGCAAGGCACTCTGTAAGTTTACTGTACCATCCCCATCGCTGTAAAAGATCTTGGGTTCTTTGTCTGGAAAACTTTCATAATGGAAGGAGTCGGGTGTTCCCACGCCAGTACCATAAAGACAGTGTATGCGCACACCAGGTGGTGTCATCTGGTAGACCAAGGGTTCAGTGTCTTGTCTCATGAGCCAGCCATCTTCAAAATTGATGTCCCTGTAGAATTTCTGGTAATCTCTAAGAGTGTAGTTAGCTGTAGGTGTTCTTACAAAGACCTTATCTGGAGGCCATGTGTAGTTGTATGGGAGCATCCAATTAGTGGAAACTGCTGACCTCTGCTGGTCTCTGATCTTGAGTGAGCTGATAACAGGTATTCTGTTGTTGTCACCTTAAAAAAAAAAAAAAGTGGAATTTCATTATACACAATGCAAAGCAAGATTCTCAACCAGCAGCAACTACTGCTACTCACAGTGATAATACGAAAAAAAGACTATTCCTTTTGCTTAGTGACAGTTTGAAAAGTTTCTTCATTTATTTAATCTTGCTATTTAACTTCTGTAAACTACCTTATAACTTAAAAATGTAAATATAAATTGATGAATGACTGACAAACCAAGAACACTGCTGCCTTTCCATCATGTTCCTTGTGAAAGACGCAAGAATTTCCTACCCGAGTAAAGGAAGAAATCAGCTTTTATTAAGCATTATTTGTACCATTTGCAAGTTTATTGTCTTACGTGCTCTTCTGGAAACCTGTTTTACAGTGATTTCAGTACCTAGATGAGGTTTTTGCTGAAAGAACAGATAAATACTACTATACATACATATAACTCATGAAGAGCCTTTATGGGCTTAACAAAATACTTAAAGTTTTGCATGTTCAAAACAAGCAGAGCAGCAGTATTTGATTCAGAATAGCCATAAAAAATACTACACGGTTTATTTAGCATTTGACACAATGTTTTACCAATTTATGTGCTCCCTTTGTAATGAAACCTATCAGAACATGCCTACCACTGAGAGAAAACGGCAGACTGTTAATAGGTACCTAAAAAAATTAACCATCATACAAGGCAACAGAAGCAAAGCAAGTGTAACTGTCTCTGCTTATATTATCAAATAACAATGCTGCACTCTATAACCTATTCAGTCTCCAGGCATAGTACTTCAGCAAAAGATATATTGGAGCTTGTTGGCTTCTGGTGGAAACCATGCAAAATTGCCAGTATCAGCATCTTCCCTTCCAGTAAGCATTTCAAGACTGCTGAAATAATTGTGTTGCTCAGAACGAATCTAGAGAGCTAGAACTTATTATCAATACAGGTCTTAAATTATCAGATACCCAAAACCCCACGCTATTGTTACATTTTACCAAGTTACTGTTATTACAGAACTAGTGTTTGACCAAAACATTTCAAGAATTTTTTTTGAGATATCAAATCCATTGTTTTCTTAGCAGTATGTTACAGAGATGGCTCTAACACATGACTACATTATAATTTCTATGTACGTTTCTTCATATTTTGACTACTGTTCTGCTTAATAAACGGCAGATAATTTGTCAGCTGAACTTTGAATTTGCCTTTATTTGGTTCCGGTGGTTTCAACACATAGTGATCCAGGTCAGCCACACCATAGAAACTGAATAACTGAAACCAAAACCGCTATTTCTGTAATAGCCCTGGAGCAGATTCTTCAGTTCCATAAGGTGGCACTGTTGCTTCAGCACGGTGTCCTAAAGCACAGTCTATAATGCCACCTTGAGGAAGACTATATGGAAACAGGGACTAGCACTAACTCAGAAACGGATAAAAGGAGACTCCAACGAGCACTGCAAGAATCAAAAAAGTCCTGAAACGTGTTTCATATTACTGTGTGGTATAAATACTGAACTGTGCACACTCACCACTAAGCTACTGAATACGACTTGGCAGTTTTCAGCAAAGAAAGCCTGAGTGTTGAATTGAACAGTGAAAGGGATGTGTACAAAATTTATTTCCAGTGGAACAACCAAACACAGAACCTGACTGTTCCAGCCTTCTCTCACAGAACTGTCACGAAGTGTGTATCAAAAACTTTACTTTTCTCTGAAGTGCACAAGTACTGTACGGCCAAGACCATGCTCAAGTCAGCAGACACAACACTCATTGACATTACAGTGAACAAAATATTAGGTCTAAGCAAGACCCTGATAGCATCTTAAGTTGACAAAAAAAAAAAAAACAAATCAACCTCCACAGTAAACTTTGGGTCTTAGCTCACTGCAGTGGGAACACCACCCTCACTTTACTGGCATGGGATTTGTAATGATTGTGTTGATCTTCCAAAGTGTACGAGTAGTAGCAGAAAGCATCACATATGATCTAGAAAAAGTAATTCCACCTGTGTACTGTTTACCACTTTGATAACACAACTGTGGATTTGACCTGAAATTACTAGCCATAATCATAGTATAAATAGGAACAGGAGCAGAAAGAATGCATTCACAGCTTGCCTTGTCTTTCCTGCAGCAATGTAGTATTTTTCTTTAAAGCAACAGTTCTTCTGCACATGAACACCCTGATAAGGCCAATTTTAAAACTCCATGTAGTTTCTAACACATGTAATCCCAGTGTTAATGCCTAATGGTGGTGATTTACTACAGATATTTGAGACAGAACTAGCCTAAAAAGTGTACATTTTGATGTTCTGCCCATTTAACTTTCCTATATGATTCATTATGATTCTCATTTAACTATTCATTATGCATTCGTATAACTAATCACTTTGGATGAGATGCATTATAAAGGATAAAAGATGTGATATAAGAAAGTTTGATCCAACAGAAATCTGGGACTGTGGAATTTTACATAATTGTGAAATTTTATGAAGGTGATACTAGCGTTGCTCACTTCCTGCCTTTTCTGTAGCATGCAAACTTGTTAGATGAAGCCTGTGGGAAAAGGGAATTTTTACATAGCAATAGACTTAACAGTGTATAACTCAATACAAACATCCAGTTCAAGTTCTCTAATTATTAACTGAGCTGTGCACTACTATTCAGAATCAAATGCCTTCGCTAAGCAAAGCATTCTTTGATCTCTGCATGCATGGCTGGCACTTGCTGTGTGTTCTGCATTTTGATGAAGTCCAGTTTTGGATGTCAGCTTTGTTGAAGAAGATAGTAACATCCAAAGCTAATAAGTTGAAAACAAACTAAAAAAAAAAAAAAAAATCAAGCCAGAAACATCATGTAGAATATGTCAAAGCATCATGGTATCACACGACGGAATAAAATGCTTTTTCTGTCAGTTATTAGCAGCTATTTATTGACACATATTATGCTACTTTATTCAATTTTGTTTAGACTTGGGCCTATCCAGTATGCTAAACACAAGATGTCAAAGATTCACTTTTCTTATCTGTAGAGTTATAATTTTGGATGCACATTTGTGCGGCAGACGTCACTTCATCATCATGTCTGCAAGTTTTCCTTAATGTTAACCTGAAGCAGCCATGTCATCTTTAATCAAAGGAAACTACTGAATGCTCTGGGCTCCTTGTTAGCTTTGCAATACTGAACAGGCTGGAGGCAGAAGTAACAGAAGTAGAAGACACCGCACTAAATAGCGGATGACACAGTGATCTGCTGAAAAGGGGTTAGGAGAAGTCAAGAAGGGATGCAGCTCCCCATTAAGGGATGCAAAAAAAAAAATTCAGTCCACTTCCATGAACATAGAGAATGACAATCTGGTCACAGGTACTGCAACATCAAGTTGCCATCACTTATGAAAAAAATTATTTTTAACTTCAGACTATCTTAACTCTCATCCTCCAGTCTTAAGAGATTAGCAGTCTAGTTAGTATCTTGTACTACTACTGACATACATTACAAACTCCCAATTACCTACCTGAAGCCAGAACACGGAGAGTTTTAGCCACTCCTCCCCATGGAGCGCCTAATGACACATAATCCTTTATGTACTTGTCTTTCCAATCTTGAGTCTGATTGTTGAGGAAGTAGAGGGTGTACATGTTACCCATACTGTGGGCAATTAAGACAACCGGACTTCCATATTGCTCATACATTAACTCTATCATCTTACGAAGAGCCACAAAATAGTCTCTGTTCTCATCTAAAATAAACATACATGGGTTACACAGGTATAATAATAAACTGTGAATGCTTAACTTAAAAAAACAAAAAACCCGAACAACTTTTAAAGAATTGTGCTTTTGATGAAAAGATGTGCAAATTCCACTGTCTGTGGAATTAATAATGCAGAGCTTAGAAATCCCAGTGGAAGAGGTGGGTGTTTTTGTGGGGATGCGGTTTGCTGGTGTGGGATTTTTTGCTGTTGATTTTTTTTTTTTAAGCAAGTCTCAAGTAGCAAGTTAGGCAAGTTGTTTAAAGCAAAATAGAAACTACACCACGAGCTTGCATCTGGGTCCAGTGATACCCAGGCCACAAGAACTAGTCAAAATTAAGTATAATTGTAAAGGAGAGAGAGGAGAAGAGACCCAGAACAGTATTTGCTGACTGGAGAGTCAAAGTTGTGTTCAAGTAATGATGTTATTTACTTGGTGCCTTTCGCCAGTCATAAGGGGCTCCTCTTACATCTTCATCACGTTTATAGCCCCAGTCTACTAAACTCTGGACCAGCATATAAAAGTAACTGCCTGTAGACAGAAGACAAAAACACAACAGTGAAAACATTAGTATTAGAAGCAGCTGTCAGACACTATTCCACAACAAAGCTCTGGAGGCATTATCTCTGATACTATATATACAGATATTAAAACTGTAGCCTTTGGCAATCTAGACAGCTGTATAGCAAACAAAATGAGTTATGCTTACTATCCCTCAAAAGAAAAAGAATATTGAAACTTTTTACTAGTTGGCTGATCTATCAAACAAATTTGGCAAAAAAATGTAGTATACACAAAAGGGATAAATTTTCTTTGGCAGATGTCTTACCCTTGAACTGTAAAGAATACATCATGGAAGTTACTATGTTAAGAGTCGTAGCTTTTGTTGATTGCAGATTAACTTCAGGTAGAGTAGATAATACACTCATAAGATTGGCCAACACCTATTCTTGGAAGCAAATGCTTACAGCATACCCCCAAGGCAAAGTTATGGCAACTACAGTAAGAATGTTTTTCTATCTATCAGGTAGCAGGCTAAGACTTAAGTGACCGAACATAATGCTTTAATAGGAAAGAAGGGAAACATCTGCATACCGGCTAATGTTAGATACTGGAAGATGTTACATATTACAAGCTTTGGCACACAGGAGTTAAGTATTACCACAGTTAAATGCATCTAGTAACAGTTTAAAAAATTAAGAGTGAAAACATCCTGTTGATCACAGTCATAACTAAGTTCTGAGCAGAGCCTCACTTGTTAGTCTTGAATACTTATCATATAACCCCTGAAGTGAACAGAGAATTTTAAATATGGGCCTGTTCTAGTTATGAGAGTTACCTAGTGAAGATCAGTAAGCACATTACTACCCCTTTGGAGACTGCTTCCTAAAAAAAAGAAATCCATGAAGTACATAAAGCTCAGTGCATTACTGATTTAAATTACTCTTCAGCCACAGCTAACAACTCACAAAAGCGAATCAGATTCAGCAATTTTCAAAAGACAATTTCTATAAAAACACTATACAAAAAAATAAAAATAAAAAAAATCCCTGCAAACACATTACTGCAAAAACTTTCTGCAGCACAAATGTAATTATGGAATTATTCTGACACTGACAAAAGACAGGGAACTAGATCTCCCAAGCCTATTAACTCATTCCTAAGGCCACAAAGGATCTTACCAGAACCAAGCTTAAATGAAGTGGTTATATTTTGGTTTTGTTTGTTAAGCTTCAGTCACAGAATTTTCTACTTAACCCATCTCATTTTCCAAAACTGTGTATTTTCAAAGTGCCTATTTGAGTTTCATGCAGAGAACTTAAATTTGGCACAAGAATAAATAACATGGAATCTTCTTGTCTCAATCTATCAAGCCAAACAACAAAGAAAATTACATAATGCAATGAAAACTCTTAGAGCCAGAGTAAGCCACATGCTACCGTACCACCGAAAACCCACCAGTTTTTCTACTTCTAGACAGAACTGTAACTTGAAATCACTTATCAGTAGCTTGTAGACACACTAGAAAAATTCTGGAAGTGACACAGCACTTCAGACACAGCTTGTACATACCAACACTTCTTTTACTTGGGTCAAGGAACTCCAAAGAAAATGTCTGCCCAAAACCTGGGACTCTGATATCCACCCCATCTGGTGGTTCTGTAATCTTACTTGTTCGATTGTATACCAGCCTGGGAGGGGAGAAAGAAAAACAAGAGAGAGAAAACACATGAAACATGTCATATTACCACATGACAACTCTCAGCTACATTGGGTCTTACATTCTGAGTGCAGTAACAAGAACTTTAAGAGCTATTACCAGGAAGAAATAAAAAGAAAAACCACAAACAGGTAGACATGATAAGAGTACTCCAGCTCTAGATAAGAGGTTATACAATATATGCAGTTACTTTGATTAGTTTAGTACTTTACATGCAGAATCTTAAGACTTCTTACAAAACTGTGTACGCAGAATTATGGCTGACCTTCAGAATGTAAGATACTTTATACAGTTCTATACTATTTCACTTTGCATCTAGCCACATAATGGAAAAAACTTGTCAGAAATGGAAAAATGTGACAGTAGAAGATAAAATACCTGTAAAACTAGATACCAGAAAAAAAAAAATCTTCAAGATAAAAATACTTCACTGCTGTTTAACTAGAACACCCACATCAGCATAAGGGAGTACTCTATTTCTTGACTAGTAATAGTTGGTACCTGATGTAATCTTAGAATCTGAACCGATACTCAAACCTGCATACATGAAAAGTCTGTAGTCTATAAGGCTTATAGCAAGACTTAAAGCAGAGGTACCGCTACATAACAGCTCAGTACATTCACATAAAATACAATGCTTTTAAATTGCACAAGCTAAGTTTTTCTTGTTTTCATAGAGTATTTATATGATTTTTACAGGAACCTTAGAGAAGCAGACTGAATGATGAAATAGTCTGGAAGCCTTAAGTTAGCCAATTTTTAAAACCAAAATTATTCTGGAGAGACTTCCAGACTGCCCTAAAAGAAACTCATGTGTCTCAGCTGCCCATGAGACTGCTCTCTAATGACATGCTGCCAGCACAAGCGCAAGCTCCCATTCCCCCTGCCTGTCCCTTTAAGTTGCTCAATGAATCTCCTTCCACTTGCCTCATCAAAATGTCAGTACTTCTCAAAACAGCAGAAACCTTTCTGCTTTAGATAAGCCTGTAGAGGCATCTGATAAATGCTCAAACCAACATCGGTTAACTAGCAGGAGAGAAAGCGGAAGAAATCACTCATGGAGAACCTCTGTTTTTCATCAGTGAACAGCTACCTTAGATGCAACAGAGCCGTATCTTCTAATGCATCCTGTCACTCCACCTGCAGAATTCCAAGCAATTTTTTTCACTGGTCTTGAATCAGAAAAGGAAGTTTTAGGCAGCCATTCTATATGAAGCATGTCAGTCTAAGGAAAGCAGATAACTGCAAACAGCAACATTTCTGGTCTTACCTGATATTATCAATCCAGCAGTCAATGATGACAGGAAGAAGCAATTCTAAATTCAGCCAGAGTGTAAAATAACTGTCTGTCTTCTTAGAGCAAAGATAGTGCACTACTGATGGTTTATCTAACTTCGCTTCCAACTGATTGCCCAAGTCTCCTGGAACTGAAAGATATAAAAAGGACACATTTTAACTTTAAGTGTATAACATTTTCCATTATAATATATACATCTTAATACTGTAGCCCTCATGGTAACATTGCCTTCAGAAATACCATAAAGCTTCATAAATGGATGAAAAAGAAAAAACATATTACATAAAAACAATATACTGCATGCACATTTTCCACAAATCGAAAATATTTTGGTTTTCAAAAAATCAGTAGCTGAGGAACTACGATGTAGAATAATCCTGTATCAACAGTTGTAACTTCAAAGAGCAGACCATGTAGTGTCAGGTCATATTAGGCCATGGGTATGAAAACAGGTGGTCTCAGATGTTATCAAAGTTATCTGTGTTTTAAAGCACAAACTCAGTCTTTCTGAAAGACTTTTTTCTTCAGAGTTTTGCAACTGCACATGCAACTCCTTCTGTTCTCTTTAAACAGCTGCCTACAAACTATCAATCTGATGGTAAAAGAAGTCAAAAGAGAGAGAGAGCAGCTCCATTTATGTTTTTTATTTTTACTTCTTCAGCTCCAACTGTGCATGTGCTACACAAAGATTTATTTGGCTAGCATGTAACTCAAATACATAGTTTCATATCTTTTCCATTCAGGTTTAGATACAACACTAGTTTCAGTCTTCATATTTTACTTTTTTTTTTTTAATACTTTATGTTAGTAATACTTGGAGGGAGGGATCTTGTTATCTGCACCTTCTCTGAAGTGCACTGCTTCGGCACTGTACTAAATGCCAGTATTCCTTTGATAAAGTTTTATTTTCCTTTATTTAATTTAAAAAAATAGATTAAGATAGGAATATCATTATTAGAACTAAGCTTTAAAAATGCTCTTCTTTCAGCAGAAAGTTTCCAGAGAAATTTCCTACATTCTCTTATGGTTAATAATTTCTTCCCTCAAGAACCAAAAAGACAAAGATACAGAGAACCTTTTCAGTTACTGAAGTATTAGAAAAAAAAAAAAAATCAGGAGTAAAGTACTTCTTAAGGGTTTCCCCCACTCCCTTTAGCTCCACAACCCCCTGCCTTTTTGGGGTGCGCATCACTTCATCCTATTTACTTGTCAATGTTTCATTTTGACGTTTTTTAATGCAAGCCTACCCACAGAGTTGCTTTTTTTCTCTCTACATCAGTAAATTATTTAATCAAAAGAGCTGAAGTGCTACAGAACACTGATTCTTAGTAATGGTTTAAGCAAAGATAATAGTTTTTAGTGGAACACTTAATTTAACTGGAAAGCTGGAGATGCTTTCAGAGAAATACTGCAGACCTGAAAAAGGACAGGACTTCAGAACATAGACCTGGACAACCACACTCTTGCAACTTTAACCACTGCAAGTTATGCCCTACCACAAAAGATACACCTCAGGATTCCCTTATTATTCCCTTCTTCCTCGTTAGGTTTGTAGTGCTTTTATATCTGCAGTCTGAAGTGAAACGTTAAAAGACCCAGTAGCTGACCACAGTTTATTTTAGGTCATACTTCAAGGACTCCTGATATATTGGAAAGCATAGTAAGGGAGATTACAGTATTGCGTCATACCCTAGAAAGAGTTTACTGCAGTTCAGTCTTGTAACCTCACAAAATGTTGTTTAGTTATTGCTTATTGAACTATAAGCCAACAGCTTGCTCCACAGTCTCATGCCTGAGCTATATCAGTGTATTTAATTAGAAAAAGAACAGAATGTAATTCTATTTATATCAATCATTCATGACTAGCCAGTTTCAACAGCAAACCTGCCAAGGACAGAACAGGTTAATTTTGTCTTTAGTTTTAATGCAAAACAAAGTAGGAGAGTGATCATTCTGTTCTATTCTGCAATCTCATTTCCTTGGGAAAAATAGAGTTCTTCCAGCGAAGACATCTTTCAAAAGACTTACACAAACAGCCACAGCACCAGATGTTTTAAGAACTTGCTGAGGTTTCCAGACAGCACTCTAATAATCATAAGCACTCCTACTGAGAGTAGAAAGACTTCACAACTGAAAAAGATTACCATCAAGATAAATGTATTGAGAAGAGTAATGAAAGCAGAAAGCTGTACAAAGTCTTACTTGAACTTAATGGAGTGATCTTAGTTAACTGCAAGTTTAACTTGGTCAAGATATCTTATTCTCAAACTTTTTGAGGACAGAGGCTTCTGCCCCAATTCAGAGTAGAAGATTAGAAACATTACATAGTAATTTTTACTCAAGGGTGGATCAGGAACAAATTGAAAAGTGATAATTTTATGTAATTCTAAACAAAAGATATGGGGCAAGTTGCACCTGTGCCAAGACAATACTGGAGTTAAAATATTAAGTCTCATGTACAGGTGTGATGCCTTCATTTACAAAGCATAAAGCAGGTCTAACAAAAAGGGACTTTTTTTTTTAGGTTTACATTTCCATACTAAGAGTGAAACTGCTAATCACTGCAATTCACAACTTCTTTTCTAAAGTATATTCTGCAAGCTGAAAAGTGCTCAGGATGAAGCTACTGGGAACAAAATGCAAATTTTGATTTTTCAGATTATGGAAAGAAACATGCAAGTTTCAGTTCTCACTCCACACAATTTAACAGTGTTAATGATTTACGTTTTGGCTGAAGAACTACTTCGTGGCTTTTTGATAAGTGACAGGTTAAAAAAGATTATACTGAAGATTAATTCTGTAGGGTAAGGACATACCTTTCTGAATTTTCTGTGATTAATTTGAAAGCAGTAATAAAAACATTTCCCTTTGCTTGCAGGCCATACACAGAAAGTATCTGTGGGCAGAGTAATCTGTAAGCAGTTTTTGTCCTCGTCTTCTCACCTACCAAGGTGTCTAAGCCTTTTTGCTAGAAACATTATAGAAAGTTCTTACGCTCTAAAGCCTCCAGACTGACCCCATAAATGCACAAAATAAACGGGCAAGTGATGCTCTGCAAAATACAACAGCACTAGTTAAAACTGGATTTCCAAGATAAGACTTCAAGCAGTACTCTTACTTCCCCAATCCACAATTGTGCAATACATGAATTGACTTCTGAACTGCAACATTTGGACATAAAATGAGATTTCATATTCAGCAGAAAAAACTGCTTCCAACAGATTTGATGATCTCTTAGTTCTAGATTCTCTTTTTTCACAAAGGCAGTAATCCCAGACAAACTCATTCTTATACATCGACAAGCCCAACTCACTTCAAATATTACAGCATCCTTTGCAGGGTTTTTTTTTCTGAACTACCCTGACAAAACTAGATCTCCTTCTGGAATGTGTTTTTGATTAAACTTTATGGAAAACACATTTCCAAGTTCCATGTGAGAGCTTATTTAGAAGAGGTTACAGACTTTTCTGAGAACTACAATACCTAGCTTTAGGATACACTGATACTCCTGCTTATCACTATCCTTAAGTCTTAATGACCGATGCACAGCTCTCAGCAGAACACAAGAAGCAAACTGCACCCTGGAAAGCAACTGGCCATAATAACACTCAGGAAATAAATAGAAAAGAACATTCAACAACAGACCCAAATAGGGGGATCTTAAATTTCATTTGAAAAAAAAAAAAAAAAAACCAAACCAAAATACTCCCTATACAACAACTAGGGAGAGGAGAAACTGTGTGGGAAAGAGGCCATCAATTGCCTTTTTACCACTTTTATTTTAAATGCAAATGCCTTTGGCTATATATCAACAGCCATATCTTTTTAACTGGTATAATTTCCTCAGATATCTGTCATCTTTTGGGTCCTATAAATTAGCCTTCCTGCAGAATGAACCAAGTTTTCTGGAAAATTAATTTTAAACTCTGACCACAGTTCTCTAAGAGTATCTCAAAGTAGCTCATAGACTCAGCTAACAGCCATGGAAAAGGCTTGTGTTTAAAATTAGGAACAAGAAAGCAAACAACACCTCACATGATACTTCTAGATACCTCAGATCACATGAGGCATAAACATTTAAATCACTCTTGACATCTAGCCAGCTGACCGCACAAACACACCTCAACTGGCAGTCAGCAGGAATTCACAGACAAACCTCTTTTGCATGTAAATCAATTATTAGCAAACTTCACTTAGATGTCTTTCTAGAAAACTTTAGCTAAGTACCTAACAAATTGTTTGCAGAAGGTATCAGAACATTGATCTAGTAAATGCATTGAGTCAGCTCTAAAAGGTTAAGAGTTCAGTGAATCCACTGCTGATCTTATAAAGACAGGTTATCAGCTCCCAAAATTGATAAGACACGAGATAGTACATAGTGATTACTGATGGACTATATGAGAAAATGAAGGAGGAAGACTAGGCACAAAATAACTTATTATTGTGAGCATTAGAAGACAACAGCGTTGGAATATTCAACCAGCTGATAAGAGAAGTGCAAAAATATTATGATTTGTGTAAACATGCAGATATCCAGAAGCACTTGCACAGAATATATAGAGCTCTATTTTTAATAGGCACTCTCAGTAGAGCAGAGGTATTAAGTAGGTTATTGAGGTTCTTAAAGGAGATTTTCCTGTATGAGTATACTGTTCTGGCTGAACAGGAAGTCTTGGATTTGTTTTTTGGGGGGGGTTTTTTATGCCTTAAGTAGCTCCTTTTTACCAAAAAACTCTTCAGAGAGGAACTCCAGGACAATCACCTTACATTTTAATGAGCATTGCATCTTTGATACCAGGCCTCCAGGAAGGACTCTGGAGGTAACGTTTTGATTTACACCTCACATTTTTTCTTCTTTAGTACCACTATTACATTAATACCCTTTGATGCTTTCTTATTTAAAGCTCAGGGAGAACTGAGGAATTGCAGTGCAGCATTCTGTGGTCAGTTACTACCCACATAGGTTTGGTCTTGCTTCCTTGGTACGTACAGACACAATCTTTGGAAATAGTAGCTCCTGCTACTAAGGCACCATATGATGATGCACACACCATCTTAGAATACAACCTAATCCAAATGGACCAGTGCTTCTCTCCACATTCCTTATGCCAGCTCCTTTGTTAAGGTAGTTCAACCTCAAAATTAATTACTTCTTCCTCAGGTTGATTTTCTCATACTTTAGCAAGAACAAGACTCCAAGAAGTGTTCAATAAGCAGTCACAGGGCAAGCTGGGGGAGCACTAATCAGCTACTAGATTGACTTAGCCATCTCACCAAACCAGTTAAGGGGCTCTCCAAGTCCCAGATCTGCTGCCATGACAACTACAGCCAATCGTTGCAGCTCATCTGTTTTCAGATTTGAGATTCCTAGAATCAGTATATTCAGTAGTACCTGGGGAACAGAACACGGTCACCCTTGTATCAGTAACTCTCCATATTTGCAAACTACTGCTCTACTTCCTCTGCCGCTACTTGCGTAAGCACAGGTTGCAACTGCCAGTGGGGTCATTAAAAAAAAAAATAAAAATGAAAGTGAGTTACCCTGGGTCTTGTGACCATCATTGCTCAAAAACATTTACAAAGTGATCATTATGTTGACAACATTCCTTTAAACAGCATTCCTTCTTTCTTTATTCCTTAAGATCGGATGCCCAACCTGCCAGGTACACAGTAAGACCAAACTTATTAACTCTACTTAAGAGCTTTAACTTTGGAACAGACCAAGAGTGAATGCTTAGATCACGAGACCACATTTGCCACCAGATAAAAGGCATATCTGAAAACTGAACCCATATGAGGAATTAAGGGTATAGATGCTAGCCTGCTAAATCAGGAGAATCAACTGTTTCCCTCTCTTATAGGGGCTCCCGCACCTACCTTATGGCTGTAGAGAGGCCTGCATACTGCAGTCTTGCATCCACCTCTCAACATCCTCTTCCATTTGTGAGCATTTCAGTGAGCTGTTTTCCTGCCCTCTCCTAAACACCTGTGTTAAACTAGCACTTAGAATGTCTCCCTAAATGATTCTCCTAAACCCTTCTACCATCCTCATCGCACTCATTCCTAAAAAGCTTATCTTGTCACATACGCAAGAAGGGTGAAGAAAAGGTCATGAAAAGTTAACTAGAATCGAGATGAGAATTTTTCATACAGAATCAGCAAGTGACCAACAGTCACTCCTTCCTCTCCTTTATTTGTTCAACCTTCACTGCCCATGTCATGTCTAACTGAAGCTAAGCTCTTAGTGCAGGTAGTTTTAAGAGAACAGACATTTCTATACATGAAAAAGCAATGGTATTTTACAATGGGAATTTACAGCAAATCACTCTCTAAGGGCACCTACTTTTTCAAACAGCTGTTTTTTGGGGGGTAGTCTGTATATATTCAGGCACATTCAATCCTCATTTTCTGGCAAGCTCAGGGTAGAGCAGCAGGCAACTTCAAGTTTTAAAACACAGATACTGATTAGAATGGGAAGAGATGCAAGTTCCGTAGCATTCAAAGAAGATTCATTGTAATGGCAAGGAAGTCTTTGTTTTAAAGCTCTCGCTGATGAGCATGTGCTCAGGCAGGCAGTGTTTACCAGAAATCTCTTAGGAAAACTAAATGTAGGTCAGCTGTGGTTTCCAAAAGCATCTTCAGGGAGCATACATACTTGCAGGAGTAAATCCAGGAGTAGTAACTCCACACTTCTATAATCAGTATCCCTTTATCCCTATTGCTTTTAAATCTTCTTTGATTCCTTCATCACTAGAGTTCAACAGCAGCTCAGTAACTATAAAACGTTATCACCTTGTCATCAAGAAGCTTGTACTGGAATAAGCACCAAAGCTTATTGCTAAGCCCCAGCACTACCGAGTGGGAAGATGGGATGAAAGATTGCTTCTAACCACCACAGGCAGAACGCACAGAACTGCGCACACTTCAATTCCAGCCTGTCTGCACAGTCTTCTGCAGTTCTATCTCCACCTCTACATCCTCCCAGTTCAGCTGTCTGTTGAGGATGGTGAGTTTGCTCATTGTGGTCCAAAGATACACAGCATCTTACAAAAGTTCCCATTTAGCATTTACACTTTCAGGTCAGAAGTTTGTAACAGTAAAAGCCAACAACAGAGCCTGAATTATTACATATAAACTGAAGAACATGTCACTGCTTAACCTTTTCCCACTATTTTCCCCATGTTCCTACTTCTCTTCCCCCTTTATCAACAAAGTTAATGGCATAAAAACATAGAGAATACACTCACAGGACTAGCTGCTGACATTAATATCACCAAATACACTTAATGTATTGGAACCCTTAAGATTTGCAATTTAGGAAGATGTTGCTAAAACATTTAAAATTTATTTACAATTTTTCTTGTCAACTCATACAAACAGCATGTAACAAGCAGTACGTAGTAACCATTATAGAAATATATGTCTACATATGCATTATAAGTTATTTTGTCTTAACAGGTGAAACCACAGGCCACTAATACATATCCATTTTGCATGCTGTGCAATGAAATAGGCCTGAGATGTTTATAAACGCTTGTGGCTTGGCTGCTAGAACACGCACTTGCTGCTCTTCCCACATCTCGTTCCAACCCCCTTGACGGAAGGGTCGTATACAGTAAAAACTCGAGAGCCGAGGGCCTGCTTGTAGCTAATGAGCTAAACAAGTGTTTACGCGAGCCTTATTTTCCCTGTACTCGCTGACAACGTAAGAAAACCCAACATTTGCAGCGCATTTGCACGCGGCCCTCAGACCCGACCCGGGCCCGCGTTTCTCGCCGCTACGGGCGCGCCAGGACGGTTACGGAACAGACGTTCCGTGCCCACCGCCGGCGCCCCGCGGTACCCGCAGCGGCGCAGGCGCTCCCTACACGGGTTCGCTCAGCGAAGCACTCCGGGCAGCCGCGGCGGCAGTCGGGCGCGCAGCGCACCCCACGGCAGTGCCTGCCGCGCTCTGCAGGCTCCCGCGCCTCCTGCTGCCTCCCACCCACGGCGCGACAGCGGGCACGGCCGCTGTGACCCGGCTCCGCGGCGCCAGACGCACGCAACCGCCGTCCCCCGGCTCTTACCCAGCACCACGGGCGGCCCCGCCCGCCGGCGGGGAGGCAGGGACCCACCGCCGGGACAGAGCAGCAGCAGGAGGAGAAGGCTGAGGAACGGGTTCCCTCCCGAGCGCGGGAGGAGCCTAGCGCCAGCCGGCGGGACCATCACCCCAGCGCATAACCCCGGGGCCGGGAGCCGGACACCGCGCTCCGCCGGAGACGCCGGAATACGGCCCCGCCGCCCGGCCCCGACAGAAAACGGCCCGGTCCGCCCTGCCGGCAGCCGGCCCCGCCCCGCAGGCGTCGCCAGCCGATTGCGGAGAATCCGAGCAGCTGAGCTCGGGCGGGGTCCGGCGGTGGGGGTGCCTGCTCGCCTCAGCAGCCCTGCTGCACCCCAGTTTCTCCCAGCTTCTGGAGTCCCCGGCTGCCACAGCCTCGGCGCAGGCCGTGAGGCAGAGCGGACAGGTAGGGCACCCCGCAGGGTGGCCCGAGACCTCTGGTCCCGTCTGGCGTTCAGTGAGGGAGGCAGCGTGCTGCGGGAGGATCGCGTTCGCCCCGCGTCGCCGCACCTACAGCTGTGTGGCTATGATGGCTTATCAAAATGAAGTAAGGAGCGTTTGCTGCAAAACTTATGCATCAAAATAGGTAGCACATAAGGGCCTTGGTCAGAATGGCTTAAGGAAAAACAATGATACTTAGCAGAGCTGGGAAATACAGAGTCAAGGGCCTCTGATACAAAAGCTTATGGGCATAGCTGTACTTCAGCAATGTCTGATTAATGTGACAGCTGATTGGTACAAAGTATCATTGAGGTCAGGAATTTGTCAATACTAAGAAAAAGTCATTAGACCTTATACATGTTACAGGAACAGGTAGACTTGTAGTTACAGTAATTTAAAACCAGAAGGGGTATAAGCCTTTATACTGGTTACTAGGAGTTACACACTCAGTTGAAGTACATGTTGTTTGGTGTGTGCCTGGTTCTGGAGGGGAGGAAGAATCAGACGCAAAACAGAGAAGAAAATGGTACTTGGAACGAGTTCCTTCATGTCCTATGATCAGTCACGATTGTGCTGATGGGCAAAGACGAGGTTTCCTTGGCTCATTCTTGGCAGTGGACACAGACTGTGCTGGGTGTTACCAATCGCTGCTATTTCTGATAAGGCTACCTTGCAACAAGGGCACAGCTTCTGCCATCTCCCATCTACTAATTTTCAGAAATATTCCTACCTTGAATGGTTAATATACTAGAATGAACATGATCACAAATGAAGGCCTGGGCATGGGAGACAAGTAGAAGACTACTCATCGACTTAGGAACTCCTACCAGCTATGCATACTGTAAGGTATAAAGTGGAAACTGTTCTTGCCTCACTGAATATTTGGCAGCATTTGTAATGCCTAGAGAAGGACATGTCAAAAAGATCTGTGCGTGAGGGCAGAATCTGGTAGAGCAGATACACTACCTATTGACAGGAGTTCGGAAACATGATGGGAGTGGTTTGGCATTGACATTGAAGGAGGAGGAGGACACATCTTCCTCCTGAAATACTACATAGGAAGAAGATGCAACAAATTACACCAGGCAGCTAAGGCTACACCTAGACTTGCCTTTTTCAAGGCAGCTGCCACACCTTGTATACTTACAATTAGTGGAAAGGTGTTGACATCCACTAGACCCAAAGGCCTGCCCCAAAGACAGGTGCTTAGTCACCACACAAGTGTTGACTTGACCTCCTACTGAAACAAACTACAGGCTGTGCAAGTATGACTGAATAAAAGTGATTGCAACATTGATCCTGGCGTAGTAATTAAGTATTACAAAATGCAGCAAAAGACCTTATGGAAGGGTAGAACTATATTTAAAAGAAAACTGATTTCAGTCACAGTCATTCTCTTATACCCCTGGACTCAAAAGCCTCAAAATCCACTTGTCCAAAGGCCAGGATCACTTGTGCTGTGACACAAGATTCAAGGAATGACAACTGTCAAGTCCTAACTACGTCTCATGGGTTCCCCTGGGTAACATCAAAACAGGTTTTGGACAGATTATCTGTGCCTTTTAGGAATGAGTTATTATGATACAAATTTTTTTTAATTTTTTTATTTTTTTTGGTCGCAGTCTTTCATTTCACCTTCTGTAAATCTTGGGCAGGTTCACTGCCTGTTGTCTTTGTTCCTGTTTTCAAAGTAATATGTCTTTCTTCCAACTTAGATAACAGACAGAGGAATGGCCTGTGTAACTTTCATCTTCCTGTACCAGAAGGCAGGTCTTCTGCTTATAGGTATTTCTGCTGTAGGGCTCTTGGAGCACAAGCCTCTTTGTCTTGATGTAAGCCCTGCATTTTTCAGTGTTTACCAGTTTGATTGCTCTTTTTTGTATCCTTGATTATCACATCTTTTTTGTAAGCATTGCCTTATTGGTCCTACTCAAGATACAACACAGAGACATTTCCATACTCAATTCAAACTAATTTTAATATTTCTTTTACAAGTCTTTCTGCTGTTCTGGCGTCTGGAAATAACTTCACACTTCAAGAGAAGCTTTTCCATCTTATGCTTCTCCAGGAAAAGCCTAAGTGGGTAATTGCTATTCCTCCTGCTCTGCAAGTCCAGGCATTTTAGGTAACTGTCATTCAGGTGATAAATCAAGTAATGTAAGTTATTTTTTTTTTGTTGTCTCCGTTTGAGATCAAGACCATTTACATTCAAAACTAAATTAAGTTGAGCTCTTTTCCTTCATAAGGTTGTTTAAATATGCACAGCAAATGTCTGTTTTCACGGTGCTTGCCTGTTACCACTTACACCAACAAACACCAGGAACCTTGACACACTGAAGAGTTCCTTAGCATTGCTTTAAAGTAGATATCCTGCTATTAATACTGTCAATGTAACTTCAAAATGCTGTTTTGTCAGAAAGGCAATCCAGCTCTTTCTCCACAAAGAATGACTTGACAGCAGGGCAGCAATTTGGGAACATGACCATGTGTAGCCACACAACAATTTTTTCTACTAGTCATCTTCCAACGCAAATTCAGGAAATAACAGAAACAGCTACAGGTCTGAACTACCAGTAAAATGCCAGCAAGCTTATTATTATACAAACTACATGTTGTGTACTGCTTCTTCCACATTTTGTATCCAAAGCTGGCTAGAAATGAAAAAGAAAGTTACAAAAGTTGAAACTGCTGATGAAAGCAGTACTACTCCTTTTTCACTTACATATGAAATGAAAAAAATCATTATCCGTACTCCAGAGGCCAGTTTGTTACCACTGTGGAGTGTTCTTTAATATGCATGAAGAGTCTTTTAAAATAATATTATTCTTTCAAAAAAGCGCACCAGAAATAAATTATTTCTAAACACCTGAAAAGATAATGTCAGTAGTTTGATAAGTTTCTGGATTTGAACCAACTGTTTAAGACTCTCGTTCAAGACTCCTTGGGTGCTTGCACTGCCACCTTGACAAAACCCATGAATTGGGTATGAGTTTACACACTCGTTATTTAAAAGAAACAATCTTTTCCAGAAATCACTATTTGCTTAAACATCTTTTATTTGGTTGAACAGAGTTCTCTGTTTGCTTCTGATCCTTGCCATTTAAGTAGTGTTTGTATTGGCTCAAGTATCCCCCAGGGTGACTGTGCGGACCTGGACGCACTAGTAGAAAACCAGCAAGTTTCAGAGAAAGATGAGAACAGAACCCAAGCCTTGGCACAGATCTACAGTGTGGGCAAAAGGCCATGTCAGCACTTTTCATACTGTTACTGTGTTTCATTCAGGAATTTACCAAGTTCAAAATATGTTAACACAATCATCACCAGTCATATCTTTCAGAAACATGCTATCTTGTCTTCACCACCTCACAAGACTTTACCAGCCATCCCAGGTTTTGTATTTGAATTTGCACCAATAAAATTATCCCTGAGACCCAGAATCCAACCTTAATGAAAATGAGAACAGTGAAATGCAGACACTTGCAGGAGCCTCTTAAACAAGAAAGAAGGTGAAAGATTTAATAAGATGTTTGTTATTATGTATACAAAAATAGTATTTGGGTCTATTTGTAGCCATTTGTTTACATCATCTTTCTTATGACTGAGTGTATAGACAGCATCTGCTGCCCTTTTCATTTTTTCCTGGGCATTTCAATATGACACCTCCTCTTGAATTCCCCAGAATTCTCTTTGTCTTTGGAAAATTTTAGAAACCAAACCTGTGACTTTTCTTCCAAACCCCAACATCACAGGCAAGCCTGTGTTCAGCTTTAAATAAGTTATGTTCATATGCACAATTTTGAACTCATTCCCAAGGCCAGGAAGGAATCAATGGGTGAGAAGTCCAGCATATCCAGGAATCTCCATAAACCTATGCATCTATAAAAACTAATATATACAGAGGTGTAAGGAACTTAGGAAGACTAGAGTGATACATTTTTGGTTTGCCACAAGTAGTCCAATTCCATAAAGTTCAAATTCAAAATAGTCCACTTGTTCAGTTTTAAGCTTCATTAGAGAATATAGATTTTTTTTAAGAAGCTGTGATTTCCCCCCACCTGTGCCCCCAATAATTCTTCTACCTGTACCACAAGTGTTTCCAGTGCTCCTTGACACCAGCTCTACCGTTCTAAATTTTCCTACATCAGTAGGAATCCTGGCAATTGTTTAAGCATGACTTTCTGTTGAAAAAGCAGCACTAGAATCATGTAGCACCAATATTATCTTTCTTCACTGTCTGCAGATCAAGATAATTGTTTAGGGTTTTTTGAACAACAAATGCCAGCTCTTAAAACTCAACTCAGGAGGCAAAAAGCAAGTTTAATCCCTTCCTTCTCAAGAATTAAGGCCCACTTGAAGTCAGCCATACCTGTACAATCTGCTTTAGTACAGTTGTGACTGACCTGTAATAACACTTACACGTGGCAGCTGACCTGAAAGGAGGACAGTCATGAACACATGTTTTTCTTAAGAGCTGAGTGTGCATTGGAAGGAGGTTTTTTTTGTCTTTTTTTTTTTTTTCTTTTAAATAGCAGCACAAGGTTATGTAATAGTATTTCTTCAGAGTTAAACTTTACATATAGAAGATTCCATAAATATACCAGAGATTCAGTTCAATTTGTAGCCCAGTTTTGTTAAACTAGCCAGAGGAGGGTTCCACTGCTGGACTGCCTGAAGAAGGTATTGATTCTTACCTTTAACAAAGATGATTTTTTTTTTTTTTTTTTTTTAAATCCACTGTTGGACAGGTTGGCAGATGTTCTAAAAAGTCACTGCACTTGCTAACCAACACATGTTAATGCTCCAGCTGTACTTGCATGTAAGCACAGCAGCACAGTCCCAAAACAGACTCTAACAGGCTGAAGCAAGGCTGTAAAAATACTTTCCCTTCCATTCTCTTCTCCCTGCCTCCTCAGTACTTCACATTCACTTCCATATTGTTCCTCACACTGCTCAGGGTGAGGAAATGCTCAGTGGCAGTAGGACAGTAACCAAAACTCAGTGTCTTTTAGGCTAAGTTTAATTACAGTGCAGAACAGGGCCAGAAGGAAGCGGAGAGGGCAGTTGTCTAGTGGGGGTATGGAAGTGCACCCTTATATGAACATCAACCTAGAAAAGCAGAACCTAGCCATTTGCCAAGGTAGGATAGCCACAATTAACAGATCCTTGCATTGTCATCTCTCCTATCTTCAAAACTTTAATCTGTATAACAGAGATCATATGACTCCTTTGGCTCATGTTTTGCTAAAGCAAATCAATTCATCCCTGTAAACCACCCACATAATAGAGCTTTATAGTAAATTATGAAGATGTAATAACTAACAACCTGAACTGCTGAAAGAGAAATTTGTTCAACTTTGGGAGTGCGAAATTCTTAGCAAGAATGCTGATACTTAAGGTACGGGGATTTTTATTCAAGAGGGTTGGTGTTCTGGGTTGGACCACCGAAGAATTTTAAAATTGAAGCTAGGCAAAATATGGAATTAGTAATAAAAGACCATTCAGGAAGATGGAAAGGGGAGATGCAATTTTGTGTAGGATGAATATATGAGGAAAAGAGTTGAAAATATAATCTGTGTCGTGATGAAAACTGAGTAGGTTGAACCCTCAGGGACAACTTTAGTCTTGCACAAGTTACCGTAAATTACAGCAACTTCCCAGCACATTGCATGAGTGGTAGAACCTGACTTTTTTTTTTTGCTGTGTGGAGCAACTGTTTGCACCCTCTGAGGCAGAGTGCTAACAAGGGGGTTTTGACCTGCAGACAAAGTAGTATTCAGGTGGAGAAAAGTTTTGGAGAGAAGTTTTGGAGAAAAAGCAGAATTAGCATGCTGGTATTGTAAGGCTAACTTGTCTTAAAAGACTGCCAGAGTGGTAAAGACACAGTGACATACTTGTCAAAAAAAGCAAAAGAAATTTTGTTTGTCATGTGGCATGAGTCAAACAGCAGCATTTCAGGATTCTAGCCCACATATAATGAAAAGGCAAGGAGACCACTAGTCTTCTGCTTAATAAGCAATTCCATTCAGTGTCACACCTGTTTGGTATCCCAGTGGGGCAGACTGTCAGGGAAGTTGCTGAGAAATACAGGATTAAGAAATTTGCTAGCTCAAAGTCACTTACGAAAAGACACAAAGTTGCTTATGAAAAGACACAACACTGCTACTACTAGATCCAGCTGATCACTGACAAGAGTGAACCCATTATAGAAACACAAGTGTGTTCAGAAGAACTGAAACTCCTGCTAGATTGTTCCAACGCAGAAGGATGGAAAAACATCTGACAGATCATATTTGTTGGGAGACTTCAGCTGATAAACAAGCTGACAGTTCCTCTTTACTGAGTGCATTTAAAAAAGAGCTGAGGACAGTTCAACTGAGTTTAAGGAATATGGAAATGTTTTTGTTGTTGTTGTTTTATAATTATGGCTCTTTGGATCTGAAACATTCAGTCCTACTAAAAGATGCATCTGTAAAGCAAACTGTCTTCTTGGATGTGGAGCTGTAATGTACATAGACCCCCTATTTATTTTCTAATCTTTAAATTTAGATTATTCCATTATCCCATTAAAAATTAAAACAGTTATTCTGATAGTTCTATTGGGCAAATAATGTAAGGAAAATATACAATGACAATTCTACATTTCATTAAACCCGTTTATGGGATTAACACTGAGTGAAGAGCATTTTGAACAGGGGGCAATGAGCTAACCTGTCATGTTTTAAACTAAAAAAATGGTAATTTAGAGTAATTTGTGGACATGTTAGAAAGGGAAAACTTGCCAAACCCTGGCTGGACATAGTACTTTTGAGAAAATGGATTCAGTGGAACAATTTTTTCTTTTTTTTTTTTTTTTTTTTAATTTAGTATGCTATAAACACCTTGAGATTATGAAAATATTGCTACCATGCTACATTGCCTATATGTTACTAGACTAACACTATTAAGAGTTTCTTCATGGTACGGTGAAAGTAATTTGGCAGCTGGAAGGGAAGCTGCTCAGATTACAAGCTGAAGAAGTGGCGGGGAAGGGGTACTGCTATCATGGGAAAAAAAACAGTTTTCTGCTGAAAGCAAGAAATCTATGATCTTTCATGTGGCAGATGAATTGGTCTCATGATTTCCTGTTAGAGGATATACCATCATGAGGCAATTTTCAACTCTTCTACTTGGACCTCAACCTAACATAACTTGTGAAAATAGTTTTGCTGTGTTTGTGGGCTAAAAATATGCCTTGATTAGCTGAAGAAAAGAATTCTCTTGAAGCTTCTATCTTACTCAATTTCCTCATTTTGGCAAGCTGATAGTGCTGATTTTTTTTCTGTTGTTCTTACAGAAGATAACTCTTCTCAGAGAACATAGAAAGGCTTATTTATAAAATTGAACTTCTGTTTAAACGTCTGTTTCAATTCCGGTTTTATGTGATTTACAGTTGTCTTCTTCATATCTGTAAAACCTTGTATAGAATATGGTATTATAGGATGATAAGCAATAACCTTGTAAACCTCCTAAACTAGAAATTCAGCCTAGCATTGTTCAAAACCTGATCCAGAGGACTAGAATTTGGGTAGGGCTTGTGACTGGATCTGTGATTTATCATGGGGGAGGACCCCTAATAATATGATCAACTGATTCTCAGCAGCAGTGCCTAGCAAGAGCCCTAGCCATGTTTTCTCTAAAGTGTAGTCTGATTTTCACCCAGTAACAGACCTCAAAATGTGCCCAAAGCCAGCACTCTATCAGGATATATTGCACACCGCAAACATTTTGTCATGCCAAGATGAAGTACATCCAGCTACTGCAGAGGGGAACCAAGGCACTAAAGCTATAGCAATAGTTTTATTAACATTGTGGTCAGATACCACACAACTTGGCCAGTATGTAGCAACTCAGAGGACAGGAAAACAGCAATCATGAAAAAGCAGTCATAGAGTTGCTGTCTGGGGAAAGAACAGATATTAAAAGAGATACCATTCAACACCATCAGAGACTAAATACTTCCCACACAGATAAGCTTAACAAGACACAAAGATAGCAAGAAAAAATTAACATACACAGTTAAACCTGCCTTTCATACAATACCAAATAACAGCATATTTAAATGATACTTGACTTTTGGTGGTTTATGCACGGAATAGGACACACAGCAGGCAGATACAAAGCTTTATCAGAGAGAGGACAACCTGTGGTTTAAGGATTGCAAGGTAATTGCATCACATGAGGATTTCCATGATTGTGGAGCACCTGGAGTAAATGAAGGAAGAATGACACAGTGACCTTTGAAACATCTTCTAAATTCTAAAGCACAGACTGGCATTGAGAAAAAAAAAAAAAAAGACAACCATAATTATTATTTTTGGAGCTCGAATGTAAGCTAAATTAATCCAATTTTTTTTTTTTTTTTTAAATAAGGACATTTTTGACAGCAGTTTAAGGACAGACAACCAAGGTGTTCTCCTTTTTACACTGTAGCAGGGTGAAACAGACTTGAGACCTCCCTGTGACTTGGTTTCTCCCATTTTCCCTGTGCATCACACTGCAGTTTAACTGAGAACTTCAGAACTAGTCTGTTTTTCCATCTCAGAGAATATAAAAGAACTAAATGAAGAGAGTAGGCAGCAGTGGTGATGAAAGATGTGGAATGTCTTCTATGTAGGGATTGATCATGTATGCAAGAACTCTTCAGTCTGGAAATAAAAATTGTCTGACAGATCAGGTATTGTTTAATCAAATAAAGTCTAGGAAGGGATGAACAGGAATCAACTGCTCTCTGTTTCTTCCAACATACGAATTGTGGGAAACCAGATGAAGCTGACAGGAGACTAACAAACAACAAGAGGAGGTGGTTCTTCACACAGCATGTATTAAAGTTTCAGTGCTGTAAGCTTACATGAGTTCAAGGATAGACTTAGAAGTCTACACAGTGAATGTCCACAAAGCTTTATTAAGCGCACAGAGACCATACCTAGCTCAGGAAACGACTCAGCTGTAATTGGCTAAATGTCAGAGAGTATGTGTGGCACGTATAGTCACACATAGCTTGTTCACTCCTAGGCTTTCAGCAGAGACAAGACACTGGGCTACAAGGACTTTCTGCTCTGACTCAATCACATAAAAAATAAGAAAGCCTAAACCCAGATCGTGTTGTTTGGTGCAAGAGTCAAATGTAGGAATAATATGAGATCACATTACTTTAGTTTTTATTAGCTTTATATTCTGTTAAAATCTGTAAATATTAAGATTTTTAACTGAGAAAATGGTTCTAGCAGGTTTTGCCAGTGAAAACACTTGCTTAATTTAATGAAGTTATCATTATTCACAGCCAATTTTAGTATTACATGTAAATTCTACAGAAGCAATAGCTCACTTTATATAATGATAGAACATTACCTGTGCCTGAAGACTGCATGTCTCACACTTTTCCCATACAGTGTATTATGTGTTAAGTAAATAGCTGTTACTGTAGCTGTGTGTGACATCACAGAACCGAGTCTGATTACTTTTTATTTCAGATTAAGAATGCTTAGACAATATAATTTTGAAGACCAACATGGTACAACGTGAAAACTTCTCCAGCTCTGCAGAACAACATACCAAGTATGGTAATTACTGAGTGACTGAGGGTGGAAGCATTTGTCTACAAGTTTCTTTAGCTAACACACCTATGTGGCTGCTACAGAGCAGAAGAAAATCTCTATATTCCTCATGAAATTAGTACAGTCTTTCAATTTTCAGCACAGTTAACCAGCCTTATGATTAAGGACACAAAACTAAGACTTTGTGTCACAATAGGGCCCAAGCGAGTGGCTTAATGCTCATGTATTAAAGGAATTAAATAATAAGACTCGGAAGCAGCTCTAATCTGCTGAGCAGGGTTGTTTCACAACATGAGTGTTTGCAACTTGATCTGCTTTTCAAAGAGACTACAAGAACACACTAATGGAAACTACACTGAAGGACCAATTGTTCATGTCATTGCTAAACTTTCCAAATTTTGGTGTACCTCAAGGGTATCGAAAATTAAATCAGATTCCAAGTTACGTTTGTTTCACAGGGAGCTGCCATTACTGTATTAGTTGCAGTCAAATGTAACATTGGAAATGTACATATATCAAAACAGTACTAAAAAAGCTACAAATATGAGTATGTAGAAAATAACATGATCTACAAGACAGAAAAGACTGTGACTTTTATCTATGAAGTTAGCAATAAATCAGAAAAAATATTGAAATTTAAGTCACAAACTTCGAAATTTCTTATTCAAAAGGAGGTCTCAGCCTTGAACACTGCTCCATGTGCATAGAAAGGCTATGCCTCCATAGCCTACGAACTTGGCCAAAAAACCACAGATGGTTACCCAGTGCCGCCATGTGTTCAAAACACATAACTACATGGACAAAACCTTTTCTGTAAGGGTATGCCGTAGGAAATAGTGTACACTCGGTTTATGTGCAAAATGACAGCTACCATCCATTGCTGCAGTTCATGCACAGCAGAGTATGGGTTTGGGTTTTTTTAATCACAGGTTCTTCATGAAGAGTTGCACTGCTAAAGACTTTCATTACACTGCTGGATAACAAAAAGAGATGTTAATCCCATAGTACTATGATATTTACATGCAATCCCAACAAATAAGGTAGGAGTGGCAGGAGATTTAGCTAAAGAATAAGGAAAAAGCAAGTAACATTTGGCAGCAAATCATTCAAGCAGTGTTTATCATCAGTAACTTATTACTCAAAAGGAAGAGTATGTGAACAATGTATTTGATTTACCCAGTAGCAATTGTGGTGCCAGATATGCTTATGTAGATAAGGGTATTGGCTAGCAACAGTTTGTATATATACAAATAATAACTTAGTGATAGCTAATTTAGAAAGACCAGAGTCTTTCCTTAAATTGTAACAAATCTGTGCATTTACTGCTTGAACTATAAATAAAAGGAAATTTTAACTATATGCATTCATAATAATGTTAAGAAGATACTTAAATTTTCCTCTAATCTCTGCATCACTGTTGTTCATATTCCTGCCTATAGTCAGAATTGTAAATACATTTTTCCACTATCTTAATTAGGACCTCTCATGAACCTGGTATGTCTGTACAAGGAGAATATTTCACCATACGCTTGACTAGTTTCACAGCTGCTGGAAACCTGTTCTGGTTGTCTGTGATCATTCTGTTAGGGTAAGAAAGGTACCATTATGTAATCATGTTCTGATGCACGTATCTCAGGTGCCTTGTAAGCAGTCCTCCTATCACAAGTTCTAAAGCAGTTTTCTGTGAACATAACAAACAGAAGATCTTTTCTCTGGCCAGTCTATAAACTATAAAGCTATCAGTATTTGCTACTGAGCTGACTAAGGGGAATAATTTTGTAATATTAGATGACTGATTAACAATAACACACATGTGACAGAATCTTCCAAACTTTCTATTTATAGTGCAAGGTACACATCTCTTATTACATCCTGGAGCTGATCCCAGGGTAGCTCTTCACTAAGTTATTTTCTCTGGTGATAAAGCACCATTGAGAGTGTTCTCATTTGTACTTGCTGCCTCATGGACTGATGTCACAAGCAGTGTTTGCGAGGCCTTGAAAACGCACTTTCCTTCTCAGTAGTCACAGGGCAAAGACATTGTTAGCTGCTGCAAAACGCCATTAGATCCCATGTGTACGGGAGACTTTCCTATAGTCAAGAAAACAACATTTACATGGGCTATGTACTAGACCTTAATTTTCTGATGAGAGTAAAGTGTGCCAATTTCACACTGTCATTAATAGCACCATTGAATCAAGTTCATTGTAAGCCAGCTCTGCCAATTCTGCAGATACTACCTTGTTTCAATGGCTGAAGAACAAAGGCGTTGAGACTAGTCACTTCCTCCCTTCAGCACTGGCAGGCAAACATGGTTACCAACATTGGTTTCCAGCATCTCAGCAGATACATGAGACTTGGTGATCATTATTCTACATTCACAAACATCCAGGAGATCCTTCGGAAGAAGAAATTGGAGAGGATTTATAAAGTCTTTTTAGTACAGCTGTTCACACAAGGTATGCAACACAGGTTTCCCATGCATCAGCTACTCTGTTAATTGTTACAGGTATGCTCTTACTGCAGGGAGGGATGATGTAATTTGAGCAGAGGCTGCTAGCCCAAAGATTCTTAGCATCTTGAAGTGAAATTCTGATTCTCGGAGTAAATATGCAAGAGCTGGAAATAATCAATTGTAATTTACATTTAGTGGTCCAAACACAGCTGTCTGAATATGCTTAGTAGTAGTGTAAATTACGGACCATCCACGAGGGGGAAGCTCATGCGTACATGCAAAGAAAAATAAATCATTAAAAGGATGACTGAAACAAGCCCCTAATATATAAAAATCAAATTCTGTTTTAAATGTTTTGTTAGCAGTAGCACAGACTTCTTGAGCTTGGAAAGTTTTCAGAAGTTATTCAGCAAACTTGAAGTTTGATATGTTAATGGCTGAATTGTTACACTACACATATGTATGTACACAAAAGACATCAGGTTTAGACTTTTTTGTTTATAAACACAGACATGCAGCCTAATTTCACTGCTGTTAATAAAATTTGAACAGAGCTTATGTGGTCAAAAGTCCAACTGCGTGTTCATGCATTAAAAGCCCCACCCACATTTGCTCACTAGAATGAGGAAGATACTGAGTTGTTCAGCCACTGGCATGTTCAGCATGTTATTGAACATACTCTCATTGTTAATGGAAATATTTGTTAAATTCACCGTAAAGTTCATGTACTACTAGTGTAAATTTGACAGGTAATGGTCAGGCAATTCTAGAGAATGTTAAGGACAGCTTACAAACAGTCCAAAGTTTTCACAGAGATCCAACAGTCAGAGCTCTTCAGAGACATGCTCTCTAGCTAATATTAACTCTAATACCTGTGATATTAGGTCTTATAGCCTGTCTTCAGAGTCTTACACAGGGAAGTCTTGGCATTTCAACACCTGTCTGGGATAATTTTTTTTAAACAGACTCCCAGGCTGTTGCTGAAATTTTGCTATTCCTTTGTTTTCTTGTTTAAATGAAAGATACAGCCAGAAGCAGAGGTCATCTGGCAAGCAAACTTTGATGAAGTGGAGAAACACGTTTCTGAAAAATGGAAAGATAGATGCTTCAAAAGTTCAACCAGATCCATACACCACTGAATTAGAACTGTACTAATACTGGCACCAGCAGGTGTACAGACAAATGCTCTTTGCCACCAAAAAGAAAGTTTTTAAGAGGAAAATCTTAGAGGTGTCACAGGAAAGTACAAGTTTTCTTAGAGATCCCTGGTAGCATGAGGGTTGTAGTTACAATTAAAGAGTTACTATGACATAAAAAATTTAATTACATAATAGCTGATTGTTATCTACAATTTCTAGCAGATAGCACAGCTTACTGCTACACAGAATTTTGAGCAATTATGGCTTTAAGTTGAGCAGAATGGCTAATAATCAGTACAGCTTTCTTACAATCTAGAGTTACCAAGGCAATCTGCAAACAAGGTCAAATTCTTAATAACAAGTGTGTGATACAATAATAAAAATAATAATCTAGATTGAGAATTTACCTAAAAGAACCTGCCTGTCCTGTAGCACTGGGGCTACTGAGATACTGGGCATCTCTCCTTGATTTTATTTTTTTCTAATAAAAATCCGTAACTTAGTTCAGTCTCTGTTTGCCACTGCCAACAAATGAATACAGAGCTCTTCCAAAGTTACTTCTGGAGAAATAATGAAATGTATAAAGGTGATTTCCTTAGAAGAAAAGACATTGCCTATCACTTCCCTTCATTAGTAGATTTTCACAAGTGGTTTTCAGAAAATCTCTTTAGAGTTTTTGGTCTGTGTTTTTTCCCCCACCCAATCTGTATTAAATGTAGTTAAAAAAATAAAAGGAACTGGAATCGTGTAACAGATTAAATCCAAATTAAAATATTTGTTACACAAATAGCATTTTGAAGAGATAATACTTGACTTTAGTGGAGTTATTCTGGATTTGCTTTTGATCTCATTATACTCTTATGAGATCAGAACCAGCTAAGCTGATTTGGGGGTGGTGGTGTTCGTGAAACCCTCTTTCCATGGTAAAGATACTTTTCAACTTAATATCATGCTCTACATTTGCCATCCTTGTAAAATTCTACTTTAGCACTTAGGGAAATAATCTATAATGCAATCTTAAATTTAAGAACACTACACATAACTTCTTCTGTGTATCTTTTTTATGGAAAATACCCATCCAGTTTCACTTCTGTGACTCTTGACCATTTCCGTGTGTGCTGCTGATCTAGTTCCTCCTTTAACTTTTTAGAAGTGAACTTCAGAAGATGTTTTGGCATCAGGATAACAAAATATTTTCATTTTCTCTGGCCAAACACTGAAGAACTTAGGATTCACACAGGATTTACGAAGTTACTGAGGAGATAAAGCCATAGCCCATTGCTGGTGCAGGAAGAGGACAACATAATAATGCGTTTTTTTCTCAAACATAGAGCATTTCTTCCTATATCCCTATATCCAGACTATTCTGATGGTTATTTTTTGGCTAAATGACTGCAGTTTCCCAGAGCATTAGAGATACAACTCCCACCAGCTTTATTGTACCAGCAGTGTCTCAGTATAAGAAAATGTTGATTTCCTTTATGCCAGCATATTTCTAAAGTATGTTCAACTGTTTCCTGCTGAATTAAAAAAGATTACATGAAGGGAGTAAGCACGGTTTTTCACACTTTGGGATAGAATTTCATATCAAACATAATGCACATTCATGATTTATCTGCCACCCCTCTTTTCTGACTTTTATGAAGTGTTATTCATTCATATAAATGAGTAGAATAGCATAAAGAGGGTTGCATTTTCCTCATAGCTGTTGCTTAGATCAGTAAATTGAACAAAGTGGCAAGCTTCTTTTGGAAGACCACTGGCATGCTGTAAAATCTGCTGAAGTATGATGGGTGTATAACTGAAAACAAAGCCAGGTGCTGCACTGTATCTTTATTTTCGCTTTGTATGCAGAAGTGCACAGTCTTCCTGAACAACAGGAACTGCCATATGCGGTCAGATGTGTGAGCATTAAGACGTGAGCTCATGTGCTGTATTAGTCTTCAGAAGACCAGTTAGAGAACTTTCAAGTAGTTCACTAACACCTACAGAGTAAAAGCAGGGCACAAAGTACCAAAGATATTAGCAACCAAGAAGAACTGAAGAATTTCCAGCATGAATCAAGTTGAAGAAAGCAGTATGCACCCAATGTGGAATGTTGTGAGGTCAGTAGTCTGCGTAATACTGAGCTTGTCATTTATTATTGGGACCCCTGGAAACTGTATCGTCATCTGGACTGTTTGTACCAAAATGAAGCAAGCATCTCCTTCAGTCCTGCTGATCTTGAACCTGGCCATTGCAGATGTCCTTGTACTGATTACTTTACCAATTTGGATTTACTCCTTCGCTGACTCATGGGTTTTTGGAGTCGTCATCTGCAAAATACTCGTTTTCATTGTTTACTGCAGCATGTATGCTAGTATATTTCTAATTACAGCACTGAGCTTGGAGCGGTTAATGGCTGTCTTCTACCCTTTCACCATTCAAAGATACAAAACAAAACAAAAGATTGCTTTAGTCATGTTCCTCATTTGGTTCCTGTCTATTACTTTTAGCATTTCTGTCATTCCATTTCAAGAGACAGAAGAAGTGAACGATCAACTACTATGCACATGTCGCAACTACTCTTCTAATGGACAGAAATTATCATATCTTTTGCTGGAGACTCTTGCAGGTTTTGTAATCCCTTTTTTAATTATTTGCATTTGTTACATGTGTGTTGCAAGAAGAATAAGCAGAATGACTTACCAATCTAAGCAGCGATCAGAGCGGCTTATTGCCAGCATTGTGGTGGTATTCATTTTATGCTGGTTCCCTCATCATCTCTTTAACATCCTAGATATTGTTTCAATTCACATAGAACTCTCTAATAAGGAAATGTCTTTGGCATTGAGTGAAATTGTAGACAGAGGAGTGTACATCTCTGGAGCACTTGTGTTCATCAGTAGCTGTATTAACCCTCTACTTTACGCTTTTGCTGCACGAAGATTTCAGAATCACCTGAGATTTGTCAAGATAGCAAAGCTGTTTGAACAGATGAGTCAGACTGTAACAGAGGAAGACAAGAGAAAAAGTGTGGTCTTAACCAGGCAAGGAGATGCTTTAGTAAGCACAGAAGACCTCTAACAAGGAACATAGAATCCTAATGAATAATGTGATTCTGTGTCCTTCCCTCAGCAGTCCTTTCTCCTCATACTCTCGGTTTCCTTTACTAAGCACTCCAGGCAAAGCTAGAGATAGGTAAAAGTTATTGGTGTTTATTTTGTGTGTTATAAAAGAATTGGCATTGACAACCTAGTTCAGTTCTTAAGTTAATATCTGCATCCTGAAATTAGCACTAGTGCTGAGAATCTCTTTCTTTACGCTTACTCTTGCTTATTTTTAAGGCACTAACTTGTAGTTAGGTAAAGATAACTAGTGATTACTAAGAAACACTGTAATTTCCTGTGCATTGTTCCGGACAGCTGCTAAGTACCTGTAACTAGTCTTTACAGAGAAATTACAAATAATAACTAGATCTTAATTTTCAAAATCTGATTATGTAGCAGCCAAGGATATTTAAATTGTATTAATTTAACTCATAAATAAACATGGGGAAGTAAAATCCTTACCTGTTAATGGAAGAATATTTCTCTAAGCTTTGCATATATATTTGTTATTCTTGCTTGCTATGAAAAAGTAATTTTTTCTTCTCAATAGGAGGGAAGTCCACACCACAGAGGACTTTCCATCAATAGGACTCCTTCACTGAAATTCAAGTAAACAAAACTTTGACAAGACTTTATTTGCAGCAGAGAATTAACAAATGAAATTGTGTAAAACTTTACCCCATCCACCTACTGTTCTTTTTCCACCCCACTAATGACTCTTTAATTGCTATTAGTATATCCAGTATATATTACTATATCCAGTGTGGTGTTATCTCACAACTAAAGCAGCAACTTCAGTTATCTACTGCACTAAAAAGTGAAGCTGAGTTTCCCAATATATTCTTGAGATAGGAGTCACTCACTGTTCAACAACAGCAGAGAACAGATGAGGAGATAATAAGCACATGAGCCCTGCAACTGAAATGGAGTTCTAGGCCACAAGGATTTCACAAATTGCAGGTTGGGAAAAGACTATGATAAACTTTGGTACAAGCTACCTGACCAGAATTTCCCTTTTTATCAGTCTGTGCCTATGCCTAGCTATAAGCAGTCTTCTTATTTAGAATTGTGTTAACCTCCTAAGCATGTGTGTATCATCCAACTCATGCATGAACCAAAGGGGTTTTTTTGTGCCATTTGCTATTCAACAAGCTTTTGGGAGCATTGAATGCATAGTAAGTGCCATATGGCCAGCTATGCCTAACCTAGAACAGACTCTAAAAGGACCAGTGGCCAAATATATGGTCTGTGCAATACTGCATACTGCAGCAGTGTTTTGGTTTTGTTTAGCTTGGGTTTTTTTAAATCAGTGAGTAAGGAATAGTGAGTGAGACCTATTATTTTCTTTTGATCCTATCACTCACAGATGAGTGAACCTCGTTGCTCAGGCTGCATCCTGTCCAGAAGCTAGGAATATTAAAAAGAGAACTCATAACATCCACAGATCAGATAATATGATCAAGGGAACAATGAAATGATTAGTTAAGGCAGTTTTGAACTGAAAGCTGTTACTCTGAGGATTCAGAATCATTTACTACCAGGTGCTGCACTTCCACTGAAATTACACTACTTAGTTTAGGGACCTAAACTAAGTTAACTAAACTATTATAATGTTTCTTATGGTCAACAGACAAAAAAGCAGCACGTTAGCTAGATCCTACTTCTGTGCTTTGACAGTAGATAGCATGGGGTTTCTGTTCCAGTACTCAGTTCTCACATTTTCTCCACTGCTTTTTATTCACAACTGCAGTACTGAGGTACTTGCAAAACATGCAGTCCATCAAAGAGCTAGAACCACCTTCTTACGTTCATATTAATGGCCTTAGATGGCTGCCTCCAGTAGTCAGCTATCTTTAAGAACTATATTTCTTTTGAAGGGTAATTTCACTTTTCTACACAGCAAATAGAGTTAGTTCTTGCATATGTGGGTATGCACTGATAAAAAAAATCACTGATTTAATATTTTCGGTAACACAGCTATGATGTAATCTATCCATAAGAGATAGTGTAGAAGTACAAGCCAGTGATATGGTTGACTCTTCTTCCTTTAACAGGTATGCCAGGCATCTCAATGCAGCAAGAATTACCACTTTATCTGTGCTAACATGCTCTATCATAAACCACATGGATTCCAAAAGGCCCATTCAGCCAACGGACAGTGGCTATTCTTGTCTCCTAAAGTACTGAATCCCAGCCAAACCTAAGACCTAGCGTAGAGCTGGTCCAAAATGCTGCATCTTATGACAGTGATAGTTCATGCTTCTTGTTAACTACCTCACACATCTTATGGATTATATTAGAAAATTGACAGAAAACAAAGACTGTCCTTGGTTGCTCAAGCTAGTTCAAAGCGGTGGCTCAGAGGTGGGAGCAGTCCTACTAGCAACTCTTGAGTCACTCAGACCCTCCTGAGAACAATGAGGTTTAATCTGAGTTCCTCTTATTTTTCTTACTTCTTAAATCTTCTGTCCTTGTTTATGAAGTCTGTCTCTGTTTCAGTATCCAGCTGTTTTCTCATGACACAACAAAGAAGGCTGAGCTTAGAAGGCCGCTTCAGTCACCTGAGCCAAATTACCTCAGGTTACACTGAAGCGCAGGGAACATTATGTGGAATCAATACAACACTGCTTAGAACACTGAGTACTAGGAGGTGACGAGCTAGTTTGAATTTCGCATGTTTGTAAAAGGTAGTAATCTAACATTAAAGTCTTACCCAGGCAGAAATTTACCATGGCATTTCATGGGTATGCCCATCAGGCATTTATCTCATTTCAGTACTAGGATCAAGCTGAATAAAGTAAATTTGCAGAATCCTTGAATGTTTTGGGTTGGAAGGGACCTTAAAGCTCATCCAGTCCCAATCCTTGCCATGGGCAGGGACACCTTCCACTAGACCAGGTTGCTCCGAGCCCCATCTAACCTGGCCTTGAGCACTGCCAGGGATGGGGCAGCCACAGGTTCTCTGGGCACCCTGTGCCAGGGCCTCAGCACCCTCCCAGGGAAGAACTTCTGCTAAATGTCTAATCTAAATCTCCCCTCTTTCAGTTTAAAGCCATTCCCCCTTGTCCAGTCCTTACAGGACCTTGTCAACAGCCTCTCTCCAGATTTCTTGTCATCCCCTTTAAGCACTTGAAGCTACTCTAGGGTCTCCCTGGAGCCTTCTCTTCTCCAGGCTGGACAGGCCCAGCTCTCTCAGCCTGTCTCCAAGCAGAGTTGCTCCAGCCCTTGCAGCATCCCTGCGGCCTTCTCTGGATTCACTCAAACAGCTCCTTGTCCCTCGTGTTTTTGTCTAAGAGCTGGACACAAGACTGCAGGGCAGGTCTCATGAGATCAGAGAAGAGAGGGAGAATCACCTCTCTTAACCTGCTTCATGCTTTATTAACAGACTTGAAGGAGAATCTGAAGTAATTTTAGTACATACATATCCAATATACATTAAGGATAAAAAAAGAACACGAAAAAAAAGATATAAATCAGTCTTTCAGCTTTTGTTGCTCGCTGACATCAAAAGTTTTCTGTATCATGGTAAAATGGCTATTACAGAGGTCTGGAGTAAAACAGTGGAGCTTCGTGAATACTTACAGACAACTTGTAATTTGAGATCTAACACAAGGGAAATCAGAGAAATCCTTATTTGCAGGCAGAAACAGGGGGACTACATTATACTAAAGAATTTTTATTTTTTATTCTTTTTTTTAACAAAACCAGGAAGGAGCAAAAGTAAAGAGACATTTTAAATACAGTTAAGACTGTAGTTATGGAACTGGAAACTAACAGATGGCATGAAGACTGGGCATGCAAATTCTTTCACATTCAAGCAAGAGTCTGATCCATAATAAATATTTTACAAGATGCAGAATTAGAGAAAATGAACAATGGTGAAATTTCTCTCTGGTTTTGCATCCTGCAACATTTGTATTGCTCCCTTTTCTGCCTATGTAGGGAAAAAGGAAGAGTAATGAAAAAATATATATGAGTGAAAAAGTGAGAAACAAGTCAGTTGAGATTATTAAGAAGAATATGGCCTTAGAATGAAATTGACAAGTTCAGCTATGAAAGCAAACAGAGAGGGGAGTGAGAACTATTCTTTTGCAAGGCTGTTTCAGGGTTTTGTAAAGCCTTTCTTGTCAGATCACTTGATCACTAAAACAGTTCATTAGAAAACTCAGCTAGATCTTTACTAGTTGTAAAGAGGTTAAAGAAAAAAGAACAAAAAACATTAAAACACAGTTTAGAGGGACATAACTGTGTCCTCTGAGAGCGTGAAGAGCTTAGGCTGCTCCTTGGAGCATTAAGAGTTGGATGTGACCAAGACTATGGTGATGGCCACTAGAATTTCAGAAACTTTACAACATCATTTACAGTACTAAGAAAAATTTTGCACTGATAAGTATGGAGATAATAGAATCCTATGCTATTGGATTCCTTCATGTCTTGTTTCCCCTTAAATTTATTACTTTAAAAATCGTATTGGTGGTTCATAGTAAGGATTCAACATTTTTAACTAGATAGATAAACATTTGTTAAAAGTTTCAGATTAGAAGAAAATAATTTTTATGGAATGTGTGAAGTCAGTGATTTAAGTGATGGAATTGATGTGTTGCAGATTCCATATCTTAACTGTACTATGGAACTTCAACAGTTATTGCAATATTAACATTTATTGTATAAATTCCCTATTGAACTTGGTGAGTAGTATCAGAAACTTAGAAGTAGACTTTTTTTTAAGACTTTGTAACTAATCAATTATGTTTGTGCCCATTAGGTTTAAAAACATAGCCACAAACCATCAGTTACCCCTTAGAAGGGAGCTAAAAATATATAAAAATGTAGTTAAAAATGAGGGAAGCTTTTAGTAGAGCAACTTTTTCTGCATGCCATGTTCTCTCCTGCCACCATGTGGCTCTTCTGTTTAAGGAACTTAATTACAATTAAAAGTACAAACCTAATTACAGAACTCCTGAGTCAGTGAAACCACGGGTGAGTATTTTGTTCACTGTTTCAATCATGAACCATTTTTTACAGTTCAGATAATTGAAACAGAAAGGTTCACAAAAAAAAAAAAAGGCATAACAGTATATTAAGCGTCTAAGTCCTATTGATCTCAGAGTGATGTAGTTTGTTCTTTTCTTACTATTATAGAACCCAAGCCCACATTATTTCAAACATTGCACAAGTAAGGCAGGCTGAGAATATGCATTTATGTAATTACCTCCTGCCCATTACAGTTTGTGAAAAGCCTATGTTGAAAACTACTTTTTCTCAAGCACAGCGTTCAATAAGCATGTTGAGCTACACCCTGAGTCCTGAACTTGAGTAGCTCACCTGTCATCCCGGGTGACAGTATAGATTTCAAGGTGCTTGGTAGTTTTGAGGTAGTCTCAAAACCTTTCAAAAGGCCTTTAACTTCGTTGTGATAAAATTAGGAATAGTCTTAAAGATGTCCATGATACGAAAATCACAAAAGCTTTGCCTTTGCCTTTAAGGGAAGTGTTAGAGCACAGCAGAAAACAAAACCTGAGGTTCCCTTTCTCTCTATTGCAGTGTTTATTATCTGTAAGTAAAGTTTTTAGAGTCTGTCTGTGCACAATGCTTGGCTTAATCTTCTTACATTTGTCACACTGAATAGCATTACACCAATTGATTAATCCTACTTTTAAAAATAATCGGAAAAAAATTATTTTGCTGAAGCACTTCTAGGAAGAAGAGCTCATGAACTGAAGTCTTTATGTCTTTGCTTAATTATTCATTCCACCCTAAGACTTGCATTGTGTTTTGCGCTAAAACCCAGCTGTTTTATGTTACACACCTTACTTTGCTCTGTGATGGCTGAAGTAACATGAAAATTGAAGATTTTCTTTCTGTGAGGGTTCACTCAAGGCTCCTGTTGTTTGTTGTTCTGTAGCCAGGACTGGTCCAAGGGTCAAGCCAGGAAGTCAATATGTATGTCACAGTCAGGATGGGGTTCTTGAAAAATAACCAGCATCAGATACAGCTCAGCGATCACCAATCAGGACCACAGAGCTCAAGCCAGGAAGTCAGTCCATAGGTCAGGGCCTATATTAACAAGGTACATGGCCAAGCACAATCATGGCTGTAGCAGAACTCAGAAGAGACATTCTAAGAACTTAGTCAAGGCAGATGCTAGGCCTGAGCTTGTATGGACTCCAGGACCTACAGGCAGGGTCTTTGGCATAAAAACCTCAGATAGAGCTAATCAGGGTCATCAAGGGTTATTAGTGATCTCAGGGACCTGATGGATTCTCAGCAGCAAGGGAAACACAAAAAAATAAGAGCAGTGTAATGCGAATTATTCATGGAATAATGCTTGCAAGCCCCAATTGCCATTTTGTGTAATGGCTTAAGTTGGGGAACTTTGTATAAAAAGGGGGATTTTCAAAAATGAAAATTATATTGGGTTTGCTATTTAAAACATCAAGATTGCTGCTTTTTCAGTGATACTTATGTTCCTTGTAAATTTAACATTATATCTGAAGAAGAATTTTAATGTAAGAATTCAGAGTCTTTTTCCTTACATCTAACTGTTTTTCTTGTCTTCAGCCTCTGACATAAGGAAACGCACATACAGAAAATTAAGTCTTAACTTTTCACCATTTCAAAGTTGGGAATAGATGGAAACTCTGTGAGTGAAGGAGCTAGGAAAGCATATGCTGTTCTGATCACAAAGGTGTTGTCAGGGAGTTTCACCTGCTTTGCGTCCCTGAACTTTGACTGGGGTTAACCAGTTGATTAAGTAGCCCAATGTCCCTGTCATATTGGCCATGTGATATGATCTTTCATTTCATTTAGATGAATGGCATTGACTGAATAAAGTTAAATATTTAGCATCCTGAGCACAAAAGCAAAAAAAAGAAGTAATGCTTGGTATGTGTTTAAAAACAAAATGATGCTTTTCCCAAACCTTAAACTCATATTGCATTAGCTATGAAATATTTTATTCCTCGTTGCTATCAGTTTTTACACACATAGATGTTTTAGGCAGACTGCCAGTTTCACAGAGAGATAGTGATGTTAGTTTAATGTTTTAAATTATTGGTGTTATCCACAAGTATTAGTAGGTGAGGGAGCTGCAGGAGGTGAGCAAGCCCGCAGCCCAAACTGACCCGACAGCATGGTCTGCTTTACACTTTCCTTACACACACTTTTCCTCCTTCTTACTACATTACTTCAGCTGCTGTTATAGTTGCTCAGTTCCTAAATATTGATGACAACTTGGAAACATCATTTCTTAAGGAGCTGGGCCCCTGCTGCTCCCAGCCAGGGACCTGCCCACGTGGTTTCCCCCTGTGCCAGACCTTCCTGCTCTGCAGTAGTGAGTTTAATTGCAGATGTACCCATTTCTAGCTCTTTTTTCAGCATAAAGAGACAACAGCAAATAGATATCCCTCCAGATGTCCCAACTTTGCTATTGCTTTTTGTATGGCAAAGAAATCCCTTCTTGGTTTCTACATTTACAGGCCAAATTAAATACACTGAGTGTGGCGTTAATAAGCTTAGGAAGTAAAGTTTCATACTTTCACGCTAAATGTAAACATAGGCTTACTTTTCAAGTTAGCTACTTTAGCCAAAACCACTTCTTCTCTTTCTACTCTTCTCCTTTCCACACGCAAAGTCACTCACCATCATTCATGTTTGAGGAGGAACACTAGGGTGTCTCTGAACCCTTGTATAGGCTGCAATTGTGGTGTGGAATCATGGAATCATAGAATCCTGGACAGTTTTGGTTTGGAAGGGACCTTAAAGATCATCTCGTTCCAATCCTCTTGGCACAGGCAGGGAAACATGCCTGAAAGCAGGTTTTCTGTAAAACAGAAATAAAAAAGGGAAAGCCAATTTGATTTGTCTGAATCAGAAGATAAAGATTAACCTCTTAAGCTAGCAGCTCCCCTGATTATTATAGTTTATTCAATTCTTCAAAGAGCTGTATTAATGACTAAAAAATCCAGTGGCAAGCAAACCTAAGGATTTTTTTCTGTAACATCATGAACTGCTTTGAACAGTTAATTATCTATCTCTAAAATTTCTAGTTTAAACACTAACTCTAGATGTGTAATCAGTGATTACATGATACCAAATAAACCGACACAGATTAAAAAATATTTTTTCCTTAAGGAAGAAGGGTTTTAACTGATATTAAAAGAAGCTCATAAAATTGCCTCTTTGCAGTGGTTAACAGTAAACTTTCAACAAGAAAATAGGGGGATGTCATAGTAAGGCATTGAAAGTAAAAAAATATTTCTCTACTAAATCTGTAACTGGCCTGTGGAAAGCAGAGCTGCAGGTGTTCATAGAAATAGGTAGTGTTGCAGGAATTTTAGAACTCTATACGTTTATGACCAGTTACACAAGCTAAGGCAAGAATATGAAGTAACCCTATCTACTGCCCCAGGATATAAGGTGGGGGTCAGGAGGGCACTCCCTTTAATGCCCCAACAGTACCTATACCTGAGAAGAAGAATTTTGTTTGTGTTTTGTCTGAGTAGAATTCACATTCCAGAAACTTTAGAGGGCTGATGATTCTGGACAGAGAGTTCAGTTTTGTGTTTAATATGAAACATTTCTTTAGAAATTCCATCATGCCTCCAAAGGCAAGCCGAAGGTAAGAATGGGTTACGGATGCTGCCTTGAAGACCTGCATGCAAGCAAAAGCCCCCTGCACAACCTGCTGTTACAGAGTGTGTACTATTTGTAATACTACTTTGTGCTGTTGTCACTCCCAGTTTACAGACAGGAAAATGGAAGGTGAAGGGAGGTACCCAAGGCTACACAAAGGTCAGGGAAAGAGTTAGAAAAGCATAATAATGTATTACCATAGTTAAGTATAAGTTTAACAAAATCATCAATGTACTGCATAGATAGGCAAAATACAAAATACTAATAGTTTTAGTATAAAAAAATTACATTAGTATTATTAATACTACTATTAACTTTATTATTGAAAGACTTTGCTGGCTTTTCATTGAACTGGTATTTCAGGAAGGTAGACTTCTTAAACTAGTATGGAATTAAACTTAGTAAGGTTTTACAAGAGGCTTCCTGGACTGAGAGTAAGGGAGAAATAATAACAGAGAAAGTTACATTAAAATAATGCATTAAAATTTTGAAATTACCATTTTCTCAGAGTATAGTTAGAATGAACAAAGAGTTATATATTTATAAAGTATTTAGTAAGTATATAAATAATTGCCTCTACAGACAAAGTTTCCCACATCCTAATTAAAGCAGAAGCTTTAGGTTTTGATTGCAAAAGTCTCTAAAGAAATTTTAAACAAAACAAGGCATAAATCATCACAAAGCCATCTCAAACACCAATTTTAATGTGGAAAAATTGTTTTTCAGAAATTAAAAAATAACAGTCTTCAGAGTGAACACCTACTCTTCAGGGACTTGACTTCAACATGTTTCAGAGGTCAAACTGGAGCCCCAGGTTATTACTTCTCACATTTACAGAGATTGACATATGTAAATAGCTGTTTATGTCCATCATATATAATCCCTCCTTCTGGAAATGAGCCCAGAGGCTACCTTAAGATGCCTTAGAAGCCCACAGAATGAAAGGACTGGTTTTTTTCTAGTTGCAGACTAGAACCAGAAAAAAAACCATTGTAGACTCAGGCTTGTAACAAATCAGAAAGGCACTCTGAAGCCTAGCATTTTTCAATAATAATGCGAACTTTCATTTAAAAAAAATATTAATAAAGACCTCTGTTGTATCATACCTCAGTTTTACTTTCTGAAAGTATATTTTCTGATATGCTTTGTCCTGATGTATAGTTTTAACACCAGACCTCTAAAATTATTTTTCAAATTGGTTAAATATTTTGCATTTAGCTGTAATGAACACTATGGTATAGGACAGATATTTTATAGATGAGTGTAATTTTATTTAGAGAAGTCAAATGAGGTGAAGGCTACATCCCTTATACATCCATCTAAAATGGATTTCCTTCTCAGTCTACAGTGTATTTATCTTGGGTATTACCTTGGTTTCAGATATTTATTATGGACAGCTTTCTTCCAGAGTTTAAACACTGTCTCAAGGTGGACTGCCCATTATGAATCATTGCAGTTAGAAAACCCAGTCTAATGGGAAGGAAGTTTTGCTGATGTATTATTCATGCCTTCACCGCTCTCTATTTTTCACGCTGTTCTCAGAATGTTGAACTGGGTGGATGCTGCAGATGACACACAGCTCTTTCACAGCTTGCAGGTTTATGCAACACACCTATCTCATTTCCTCTGGCATTTGTTTCTTTTATAACCTACAATATTCACATAGTCGCTGGAACATGAAGAAGGTAATACACGTTAAAAAAACGTTAATGAGCTAATGAACTGTCGTTTTACCTTTTACTCAAGCAACCCAAGGACCCAGTCAGTGTACAATTACAGTTCACTTTTGTGTGCACGCATCTGCATACACATACACTGTTGTACATAGGGAGAGATTGTGTCATGTCTTTTCACAGGATAAATAAATTGTTTTTACTAAAGTTGTAAGTCAATCAAATTTATTGGTTACAAAAGCCAGAAAATCCCTAACTGTGCAAGGGAGTTTGTTCCTGCATAATTGTTACATGAATTATTCAGTCTCATTGAGTTTAATATGACCACTCCCAAGCTTAAAACTAAGCATGTGTTGAATGTTTAGATGTTATAGAATCATAGAATCATAGAATGGTTTGAGTTGGAAAAGACCTCAAGATCATCTAGTTCCTACTAAACTGCTATGGGCAGGGACGCCTCACGCTAGACCGTGTTGCCCAAGGCTTTGTCCAGCCTAGCCTTGAACACTGGCAGGGGTGGGTTTTCAGAAGAACCAATGTATAAAAATCTTCCTAAACAGAAAACTAGCTCCAAGGAATTTTTATATTTTTTTAAGAACTTCCTTAGATGTATTTTACTCTACCTGATGATATTTCTGATACCTGCAACAGTTTTTTCACGTACATAGTTTAGTGCCATGTGCACATGTTTGAAATATGAGATGCATTTACTATCTAAAAATATTTAAAAGTTGTAACTCCCTGAAGGAAATAATTCTGTGTATTAAGAAAGCAGGGCCCAACATGGTCACCCAGCCTGAACATGTATATATATTGTAAACAAGCTCCTACTGACTAACAAAGTACCAGAAAGTCCACTTATGTGTCATAATAGCGTATCATGAACTAGAGAGAGAACAGGTTGCAGAGAGCTTCTGCAAAACATGTGATATGCTGCATGTTCACACCCTAGCATGCCCTGTATTAGCTTGTTTGTACAGCTGTACCTATAGGCAGTAGAATCCTTATTTCACCTTCTGCTCAAACTTCATTTAATACGTGTAAGCAGCCAGGAGAGTAAAAAAATAATAATAATATTAAATTGGCTAAATTTAGTCTGAATACCACACAAAGCCTTCCTAAAGTGTATTAAAGTATGTATAAGGTATATCAAAGAAGCAAGGAAATTTTTAATATATAGCCAAAGCATCTATAAAAAAGGAAGCAGTGAACACCACTGAGAAATGAAATTTTGAACATGCAGATTCTCATCTATTTGCATAATGTAAGGTTTTGAAGCTAAAAATAAACCCCAACAGGCATAATGAGATTTACAATAAAACCCACAAGTGTGCAAATCTATTGCTAGCTTCCCCTTGAAAGCATGTAATACTTCAAGTACTATAATAAAAAAACAGTGCTGTGAGCAAAATAGAAAAGAAAAAGCTGGCAGTTGAGGATAGTACTTATTTTACTTTGCTTAAACTTTTAGGGGCAAGGTTTGACTAACACAAATAGTAAAGACATGAGAATCTGAAGATACAAGTTTGGAAAGTGCCTAAGAATACCAATAGCCCCTCTTCTGTGTACAGAAATTATGGTTGTGGCACAGTTCTCATTCTCACCATCTAACTGAAGGTATTTAACTAATGTGGTTAAGTTACAAAACTGGCTCCCAGTGACTTCAGGAGATGTCTTAAATTAAATTAAAAGCTTGATGCTGCCAAAAATTACTTGTCCCTTCTGTCCCCCCTTCTCTTGTTAAACCTCTCTGCTCTTGGCTACATGATGCCACTGCTTGCCTTGAGCCACCTCGGCAGCTCATCTGATCGCAGGCTGTTCAGCCTGATAAAACAGCAAAAAATTATGCTTGCCCATCTTCCAAAGGTATACATTTTTGCCAGGTTAGTGAGTGGTATAGCCTGACCTTGAGATCAATCAGATAAAGTCCAAAGGCAACATAAGAAAGATGTGGGAGAAAAGAAAAAGAACCTGGAAAGAGGAGACTGCTGCCCTACATCCAAGAACTGTTAATTTGACTCAGGAACTTCTTACCCTCTGGCCTACCTGTTTAGCCTGTAGAAAGAAGTAAGTGGCACCTGAAGCAACTTAGAGGAAGAGCTTATTTGTCTATCAACTATGTTAAAACATAGGGAGATTTCTTTCCCGATTTATCTTCTTCAGCTAAAGATTTAACATTATGTGGTACAATACCCCATCTTCATCTTCCTTATTCCAAATCCAACCTTCAGAGCAAGCTGGCAAATACTCTTTTGCCCTCAGTGACTTTTTTCCATTGTTAATCTTTTCTGTTTGGCATCTCTCCCATCTTTCTGGTGACATTTTCTCCTCTCAGTACTCCTTTTATTTACATTTCTAGCATGAGGCTTTTTAAATTTAATTTTATTTTTTATTGAACTCATTCAGTCAGTACTTATTTTGATGTTTTCTTTCAGTGTGTGACTGTAATTCTTCCCACTCTATCCATTGTATTAACAATATATCTTTTGTTTTCATTATGGGTCCTCTTCTAGCTATATAACTGTGTTCGCATTCTTCTGTAGCTGCTTTGACCACATTTGTTTGAATTTTCTGCTATGAATGCTGTTTAGTGTTGGACAATGTATTTCTCCAGTTGCTTACTTTCTGTATAGCGCTTAATTTGGGGTGTTTTTCCAGTTATGGAGGGGTTTTTTTGCATTTCAGTCTTTTGCTTCCCAGCAGAAAAACACAGGGGGTTGTAACATTTCTAGGAAACAGGAAAAAAGCCTCAGGAAAAGGTAGGAGACAGCACTTTCTATTAAGCCAGACTTATTAATTCATTTGTTTAACCCCTGGCAAAGAGGCTGAGTCAGAGATTTGACTTCTTCGTGGTGTTACAGATCTAGCAAAATATTTGGTTCAGAAGATGCTTCCATCTTTGATTTGAATTTCTTGGTTCCATAGTGTCTTATGTCTGTAGCTCCTCAACAGGAGACCCCCTCAAATGAACAAGCCCTGCACCAGAGATAACATAGCACTGGTGCCTCAGTTTAGATGTACTGGGGCAGCGCTAGGACTCGAGGGTGGAGGGTTTCAGGCTGGGACTGTGGCTGGGAGATATCTGTCTTCCAGTGTGATGAGGGAAGAAAAGGGAAGCTGCAGCACTGCTCAGCAAATGTATGGGTGGCTGGCTGTAAGAGCACACATGTTTGGAAACAGTTGTGTAAATCTTATTTTCAGTGCATGAAACTTAATAGGTCTGAAGATTGCTTATATATATTCCTTATATACATATATTCCTTATATATATTCATAAACAATGCATATAAGATACGCATTGTTTGTGACTTCACAGACAGAAAATGTAATAGATTAAGTAACCTCTTTAGGATTTTTTTAGAAACACAGAAATAGAATCAAGACTTTCTGATTCCATAGCAGAACTTTTCCCATTAGATTGTCCTTCTTAGGTACATTGTACTACTTCACTGATACTTTGGTGTACTTGTTCTTTCTATCAATGTGTTCTCTTTCAATATACATAATTATTTTTAACCATATTTTTCTCTACATCCATCGTTTTGTTTCCTCTCTCCCTTGTTTCCATCTTTCAGTCATTCAAGTTCCACCTGAGAGAGGTTTTACATCAGCATTAGCATATTGGTGCTAAAAGAAGGAAGCTCGCAATATAAAATATTGGAAGAGGGATAAAACGATGGGTTTGAGCTCTTGTATCAATGAGGCATTAATACAAGTCCTGTTAAGCCTGTGTCTTGTAAAACTACCCCATAAATTTCCCTTATGTCATAACCTCAACTTTCAAATGAAAGCAGTCTCACACAGTATTTGACGACAGAGGCTATACTGTGACACAGAGCTGTTAATTCTGTTCAGTATTTTGTATGTCTGTTTTCTTTCCTTTTGACCTCATAAATGCATGACATCATATACCAGTTGAATAGTCTAACTACAAAATGAATCTTCTTTGTGACTGTGAATTGCCCTTTAAGACTGTGTGAGCTACTACTTCAATTATGAAGTCTGTTATCTGTAAAGTATGACTCAGCCTATTGCTGAGTAGACCATAACATAAGTGGTTTTGGAAGTTATGGAAGCTTTCATGTCTGTTCACTCTGTACATCCCTGGCATACTAAGACAGGAATTCCAAAAAATTTCTCAACAGGCTATTTATCAAGGTATTATTCATTTAACTAGCCATAGTTACCTTCCCTTAGGGGCCAGTGTTACCTGTACATAGGTAATGCTTACATTGTTAATCTTTAACAGAGTAGTGCTAAAAGAATTGTTTTGATCTCTGACCATTCAGAACAGTTTTCATCTGCTAACATGCCAGGCTCTGCAAGGCTATAGATTCCCCTGGAAACATGCAAAAATGGCATACATTCACAGGATAAGGAGCAGTCCTTTCCCAGTGTGTGTACGTATTTGTTTGCACAGAAAATATATCAGAAATCAGGAATAAACTGAGTTCTGCTTATAAAATTCAGGGATTGGTGATTTTCTTTCTTGTACAGTGTAATATAGAATCAGTTTAGTTTATTATGGTGAAGCTTAGTTGATCTGATAAAGTTTGGTCTATTACATTTCCTTTCCTGTTTTACAGATGAGTGAATTTTCCCCTTGGGGTATAGAGTGAGGACTGAAGTAAGAGGGCAGACTTTGGTTCTTCAACTCCTTTCCCAAAGGGAGGCAGATAAAAGTAAAATTTGCTGTACCTCACTAACAGGTTTAAGGAAACAACAACTTTGCTTCCAAATATAGGTAAAATCAGTGTGGCTCTAAAAGAAATTACCATGGCTTTGAATGTATGTTAGGTAACTGCTCCTGGCACATGGGTATTACTTAATACAACCACAGTATCAACCAGAAGAGATACAACAATATCCAACTTTCTGTCTCATGTTCTTAATACAATGCCTGAAGATTTATTTCATTTAGTATGCTGCAATAACTGTAGCAATCTAGTTTATTGGAAGAAATAAGAAACAACGCATACCAACAAGTCTAGTTATTTGCATACTTAGTAGACTTCTAAAGCTGAAAGTAAACAGTGTTTATGGTATCAAAATTCCCTGCATGCAATCTTCCTTTCCACTCTTAACTGACAGTTTACTGTAAGCATCAAAGTAAATACATGTTTTGAGGTCAGATTTTAACCTGAAAACTAATTAATTTGAGCAAGGGCCTTTCTAGGTTTAAGGGTTAGTGAGAAAGGTGGGTTTTAGAATAAGTAAATAAACAAGCATCAAAAACTGGAGTCTAGCTGGAAATACTGGGTGGATAGGTGAAAACAACTGGAGGACCAACCTGACTGAGGCCTGTAAATGTAAGGATCAGGTGGGGGCAAAAAAGGAAGATGTTAGCAGAACCTTGGACTGATTTTAAAAGCATTTATAAAAGATTTAATTTAAAACATAATACATGTAAGACTAGGGTATAAATTTGGTTTGCATGCATTCTGATTAGGTTTGGTGGTGGTCTGGTCATTGCCAAAGCAAGAGCTGATTGTGCACAGTCATTGTGTAGCAATGTTTAAGAAACTGGGATTTGGGACCGTGGATACACATCTCTCAGTGACAGTTTACAAAGTTTTCTCACCTTGAATCTCTGTCCTTATGTGTGGTCCTTGGTGCTGATAGTACAACTGTTTGTGAGCCTACATGGTTAAGCAGATCAGGGAAATTATCCATGTTAAAAATAACCCCTTTTTCCAGGGTTGTCTTAACCCTCGACATTCTAAGGAAAAGGGTTATTTTTAACACGGATCAGTTACTTGGTACATTTCATCACGCAGCCCCACAGTGGTATGAACCACTGTACCAAACACCAGAGTAGGGTAGGGAACTCTTTAAACAGACTTGGCTACAGCAATTATTTAGAGAGTGGTCAGTTGTAAATGTGACTGGTAAATTGACACCAAGATGATCAGTCAGGTAATTATAGTAAAAATGTAGAACTAGGACATGACTTGCCTTGTTTCTTGGTACGATTGCAAATAGACAGTACACATTTTCACATGTACTTTTACAGGTTATTTCTTTTTAGTGACCTTCAAAAATACATCTATTCCATTCACAAATTTAAGCAAGTGCTTAACCGTCATCATAAAGAGCAATTCACCAGTTTGAAAGGCATGGTGCTCTTTTCTGCAAGAGCAAATCATTGCTAGTGAGAGAGTTTCACTAACTGGAAATTTGTTGGTCAGTCTTCAAATAGGAAGTAGACTACAATCTGGTTTGTGTTGCTAGAAGTTTTTAGTAAATAATGCTTATCCTTACATGTTCATGCTGCAAATTGAAATCTTTCCTAACCGGCCCTTCGATTTTCAGCATCAGCAGAGAGAGGTGTAGCTTTAAGTACGTGGAATTTAAATCTGGCCTGGACTGTTACAGATTCTGTTTTATTTCCTCTGTATACACATTCAGCCTCGAAAATTTTGTGCCTTTTAAAATAACATCCTTATTTAGGTCTCCAAGGTAGGATCAAAAATATGTATAATAAAGTTATGTTGTATTCTTTTGATAGTTGTTTTCTTCTGATACACCAACCAATCTTTGCTATAGTTGGGAGGCACTATTACTGTATGATAGTAAGAACAAAGCTAATGTTTACAGTCACAGCACGTGTTATTTAACACCACCACTGTACCCCCTCATCTTTATTGGGGAAGAAAGGGAGAAGAATGGAGGTGAGCTCATTGGATTCCTCTTCCAGAGCACACAGGTCTGGTGGGTGAAGTCTTGTATTTCCTAAATTAGAAGGATGCAAACATGTGGTAACGTCACTCTGCAGAAAAGACTGTTGAACAGTTTTCTGTTCTATGATCCAATTTGCATTCCACAATTTCATGAAAGTCCAGATATTTAATAGTTTTGTTTCCCAGATCTTGGATGGCCAACTTTCCTATCACTTCCTAGCTTGGGAGAATATCCCACCCTACTAGCTTGGGACATCAAGAAATAAGAAGAACAAAACAATGACAACAGAAATGCTCTTTCACTTAGCACAAATACAATTTTTGAAGATATTTAATAATTCTGGATTGATGAGAGATTATTTCAGAACGTTATGAAATAATCTAAGAACCTGAAACTTGTGTCACTTGAAAGCAATTTTGTATTTTCAATGAGACTGAGTTAACAGCCTGAGGTCACAGCGGATTTCAGAAGCTCAAAAGAGTTTTGGTTTGTTTTTTTTTGTTTGTTTGTTTGTTTTGGTTTGTTTTTTGTTTTCTTTTCTTTTGTTTTTTTTATTAATACAGCTTCCTCAGATTTTTTATAGAAGTGTAAGATCTTGCAACTTTGGTTTCCCAGTTTTAGAATGTCTCTTTGGTCCACTGTCTTGATCTCCTGAAAATGTGTCTCAAAATAATAGGAAACCTTCATCTTTTTTTTAGTGGGATCACATGCTTTCCAGTGAATGTGACTGCACATACCACACATATTTGCATGCTGACAGGTGGGGTAGCTGTTTTCCCCTTGGGGCAGGGTTGGTGGACCTTAGGTTGTAAGTAAAAACATGTCCTTGTCAGTGAGTAATTGCAGCTGGGAAGTGCTTGCTTCAACAGTAGTTTTAACCAGGCTAGCAATGAAGCTGGTTCTTCCCTTTGTGTCAATTTAGGATGTAAATTAAGAGAATCAGCTGAAAAATCTTTTGTCAGAATCCTAACCAGACTGAACAAAACGGTTGGAGGTTTTGAGAGTTTTAAGTTTCAGGTTGCCAAAGGGATTATAAGTAGATACTTTAAATACAGCTTTCCTTTCTCGCTGTGATTATCACTAGTTTTTACATGTGAACTAGAGCATATGGACATACAATGAGAAGAAAACTACTTGGTTCTGTTTTTCGCTTTGCCTTAAGACTTGGTTTAAGGATCTGGTCCTGTCCAGCTTCAGCTGGCTCATGGTATCTCTAGACCTATGTATCTGCTATTGTCTCCACTTAGGATGACTGAGAGCTCAGATTCACAAGCAGAGACACTTTGAGTTGCATGGTTGCAGTTCTTCAAGCCTGTAGTCCCCACTTTCAGGGATGCTGCAGCCATTCACACAGTGGTTACTGAACTTTTACATATTTTTGAACATATTTTTCTGCATTTTACAGCCAGTCATTTGGAAAACCACCAAAATTGGCGTTATCTTCAGTGTGTTGGACTGTAAATTGTAGAAGTATAGCTACTGCTTCACAATCTTCACAACTGCTTCACAAGCAACTGTGATGAACCTCTACAAAGGATATAGAGGCAGACGCACATCAAGCTTAGCTTCTTTGTTAGTCAGAACTGAAAAGCCACTTCCAGATCACCTCCTAGACTGCAGTTTGTAGCAAGGTGTTCTGAAACTATGGTATGTTAGGGGCTTATCTATAAACAGATGAAACTCCATGCAGCAGAAATGAGGTATATACCTAGGAACAGTATTTTCATCAGCATCCTGAGCTTGTGCATCCCTCTGACTATTTAGTTGCCGTCTGTCAATTCAATTAACTTCAAGTGTCTCATATGTGACATGGGTTTAGGAAAGAAACACGTGTCAAGTAATCTCAGTTTAGAAAAGAAGACTGGAGAGATAATCCTAATTCTGTGGTGGTGCTGGGTTTCATGGCCTCATTGTCACACTGACATGGTACCGGGGTCACAAAATATTAGTGGGATGTTCAGAGAAAATTCCCAAATAAAAATGTTCTCTACATAACTGATATTTTTCCCTAAGCAAATGACATCTTACATACAGCACTAAAAGACAAGATCCCTGTTCTTTCAGCCATACACGGGGATCCATACATCCCTAAGCCATGCAGGACAGAATGTAAAGCCTGTCCTTGAGTCCAAACCCCTGCTGCCTGACTCTTGCTTTGTTATTTTAACCATTGGTGGAAAAAAATCATGGTAAAAAAAATAAAATTGTCCAGTCATATTCATTTACAACAGTCTATCATCACAAAATAATGGTTCTTTTAACTTTCAGGAACCAACATTTCTGTGTAAACCTGAAATCCTTTATATTAAATTTCCAAGTTAATATTAAGAAGTTAGAGCACCAAGTTTACATATGTAAACATAAACAGTGACAACAATTAAAAGGCCCCATAATGAATTTTATAATTATATTTTTATGTTATTAATATGTACTCAATCTTTCATATGTTGAATATCATATGCATGCTATTATTCTGCTGCGTAAAGTGTCTGACCTAGTTTTCTGTAGGATGCTAATTGATATTTCTGTCTCCAGGACATCCTCTCCCCATCAACAACTGTTCATTAGCCGATTCGGGGATAATATTTGCTCTTATCTGAGCCTGCCAAAGTCAGCTGAGTCAGATTTTCTCACATTTTTATCATTGACTTGGGCATTCTTACTTCAAATATCCAAGTAATCTTTTTATATAACAGTGGTTTTCTGGAGAAAGAGTTTCAGTGACTGGTATTAAAGTAGTTTCCAGTCATGTTGTGATCTACTAAATGGAAAGGGAACTATAGCAGATGTTGTAGAAAGGGAAGCTTGAGGAACAGTTAGAGGCTCTTTTCTTGTAATATACAAGAAATAGAAATTTATTCAAGTGTTAAGCTCTGTTAAAGCCAATCAAGTCTTACAAGCATTTTAAAAGAATGGTAATGAAAATAATTTTTTTACCAAAACATTTTGGAGAAAGAACTATTCTAAACTACTTTAGCTTTATGTAAAAGCAAAGTAAAAAACAAACCATAGATGGTTTGTAAACTTTGTAAAAATGGCTTTGATAGAATTAAATAGACTTATTTTTTCAATTTGTATTTTTATGAAGAAAACTCAATTGCTTTGTGTTTCTATTTGAATGTAAATTCTAGTTTGGAGAAAAAAAATCTTTCTTACACTATTAGATCAGTCTTCTGATGAAAGCGTTCCAGGTTTCCAGCCTTACCATCTGTTTAAATGTAAAACTCATGTGCAACATAAGATTTTAGGGAGAAAAATGGTCCTATAAGAAGTCCGTGAGAGTTGCAATGGTGGGGAAAAACAAAGAGTCCGTTTTTTATTTTTATTGGTTTCTTTGACCAAAATTTGGAGTACAGAATTTTTGGGGTGTGATGAACCATTAGTTGAGAGATTAACCAGGAAACAAGGCAACATGTAAAATATGCTGAGGTAGAAGAGGATAGTTTCCAACTTTGTTGAAGTGTGGGTGAACGTACACACTGAATTATGGGGAATTTTAAAAAGCAGTCTATATTACACTCAGTTATACTGGATAATAATCTGAGAAGAAATAAGTTCTTTCTTTTTACATCACAGACTTAAGATGGAAGAATCTCAGAAGATCAGGACAAAATAAATAGATGTAATTCCAATTAACAGAGGACTATCTATGTGTACACACAGCTGCTCTATCAGGGTTCAGGGTTCTAAACCAGCATCAGGAAGGCGACAAAGGTAATTACAAAGTAATTCAGTTCTTACCTATAACAAAGGACCAAATATCACACTTGATTACACTAATCTTATTATACTCAAAAGATATATAGATGAGTACTTCAGACTGTGTCTCTCTCTGTTCTTCTGTACTAATCAATGTTTCTGGAGAATCTGAAATCACCTGGAAGCATTTTTCCTATACAGCTCAATTAAAACCTGGTGATTAGATGAGATAAGTTTGGCCAGTGCTGTTATCAATGAGTGAGCAGCACTGCCTTCCTTTCGCATGGCCTTGTCTCCGCACCTCCCCCCAACCCCGACCTCTCCCGCCTAACCCCCTCCACCCCCCCACCCCCCCACCCCACCCCGATTACTGAACCGTCACCTATCTGGATACCCAGAGGGCTTATTCCGCTAGCGCCAATACAGGAAGTAGCTCTGTCCTTAGGCCCATGAAGGAAAAGGTAGAGGGATCCTGTTTAAGAGAAGAGAGGAGTAAGACAGGAAGGAGGGTAAAAGTAGTTCCAATGTTTTTAGGAATCTCAAAGGTAAACAGAGTGATCGCTGTGCTGGTATTTGGGGTATATGCAGATTGTCTTGTTTCTTTCCTTTCCTTTCCTAATCAGATAAGGGAAATTTGAATTAATCCCTTCTGTAATTTCGCTGAAGTTCAAGGAAACTTTAGGTAAAGACACTTAAAATATATTCCCCCATGCAGCTCGCTCAAATTTGCACAGTATAAATACAATATAGTAACAGAGTTACACTAGCAGGCTTTTTATAGTAGCAAGAGAGTCTCAGGATTACTTTCTGTGACATAAAGAGTATGCGTGGTTCATGACATGTTTGACATACAGAAACAAAGTAAGAACTGTGGCTTCCTCATGAGAACTAAACTTGGGTCTGAAGCAGTTGGTATATTTAATGATGTCCCCCTCTTTACCTCCTCAGCCCCCCAAAAAATGTGGTTTTTTTTCTCATTTTGTTTGTACATTCCAAACATGTAAACAGAAGCCAAGATTTACAAAAGGTTCCCCAAAGTAGAAAAGTTACTGACTTAGCGTTTCCAAGCTTGGCCTCAACTAAAAGCAAGGTCTGACTGGTTTTGATTCCCTGTATCTTGATGCTTCAGTGACATCTGTTAAAGAGGAATCCTGAAGTTTCGGAAAGTGGGAAAAAAAAGCTCATCTCTATGAAGCCTTCATCTTACTTTTTTCTTGCGGCTTATCATTTATTTCAGAGTCTGAGTGCCTGTGACAAAAGTTGTCCAAGACTTCTGTTGAAATTTACCTCGCTCCCTCACAGAAGAGAAGACAGAAAAATAAACTGATATTTTCACCATAAAATGTAGCAGTCATCTTTAACTTCTCTCAAGTTTTATTCTCATATGCCAGCACAATCAAGTCATTTGTGCCTGCTGGAAATAATCACATTGATTGTTACCCTTGACCTCTGTGTAGTGCTACATATGAACTAAAACCAGAAATACTGGGTAAACCAGTTACACTGGTAAAGCTGAAGCCAGATGATGAATTCTGGTAATCTCCTACCGCGTAAGAGAGCAGCACCAATTGCATATTGGAAGATTTTTTTTTTTTTTCTGTACCTTGTAAATGCAAGTTTCAGTTTCATTGAGAATCCAGAAGATTATATGCATAAATAATATTTCTCTTATATTTTGGAATTAAAAAGATAACCACCAAAGTGTTTCAGGAAAATGGATATGTATGTTACTTTCTGTTTTAATTTAATGTTAACCAAGTGGCAGTCTTCAGAGATTATTGCATATAATCATTCTTATGAATTTTACTAATAGAAACATTATAGGATAGTATAGGTTGGGAGGGAGCTCTGGAGGTCTCTGATACCTCCTTCTTAGTAGTTGGTGCAGTGCTGTGTTTTTGACTTTCAGCCTGGGAACAGTGCTGATAGCACTGATGTTTTCAGTTGTGGCTAAGTAATGTTTACTCCAACCAAGGACTTTCTGAGTCTCATGCTCTGCCAGAGAGGAGTGGAAGCCAGGAGGAAGCAGAGACAGGACACCTGACCCAAACTAGCCAGAGGGTAGTTGACCATACCACAGTAGTATGGTAGTTGACCATACATGACCATACCACAGCGGGTCATGCCCAGTATATAACCTAGGGGGTGTTACCTCGAAGCCCCAGATCACTGGAGGAGCACAAATCATTGATGTTTGAAGTTTTGAATGGAATAGGAATTCCTAGAAGGTATGAGATACCTTGGAAATTTTGCATCTATTTGGTATGGGAAATTTGTATTATCCTAGAAGAGTGAATGCATATGGTCCAAGATAAATATAATTGTCAAAAATTTACTTTTCTATTCCCCTTGTATACTGCACTTGGGACAAATCGAACATCCTGTGGCTATTTATTCTTTCTTTGCTTTTTTTTTTATGTATTCAATGTAAGCCATTACCAGAACATAAATGTTTCAAAATCAAATCAACTTCTATGCACAAAGATCAATGTTACTGGTTTATTGTCTTTCTACTGTCTTTCTTTATCCCTATTCATAGGCCAGCATGTGGTCAAGAGCATCCTGGATAGTACTGTGTAAGGTATGAATAAGTACCTGCTGCAACTGCAACACGTGGAGTTGTAGCCTCAGGTAGCTCCTATGGAGAACTACTAGAGGCTGCTCAGTAAATACCTCCCACAGCCTTGCCCCTTGAGGATGGTGGATGAGATCATGTGTGCGACTGAAGTAAAACATGACTAGAGCACTAGAGCAGTTATGTAAAAGAAAACGCGGAGAGTTCCTTTTCTCATTTTATTTGCTGGTTATAAGCTTTAACAGTTGAAGACAAGATCTTGCTGGCTGATGCTATTTCTGTGACATATAGGGCATTCTGCTTGATGAAGTTGAGGGGAAAACAAAAAAATGTATGCACAAGAACAATGTAAAACTCGAGCGAAAACACCATGGAATTTCACGGTTGGTCATCCTTCTGAAGAAGTGTTTGGGGAAAAAGTGTGTGTGTATATAAACTTTTATAATATACCTTTTAGATAAGTGTGTATATATAAATACATGTGCATGGTATTGACGAGAGGGTTCCTAACAAATCCACTGATCTGTTGTCTTGTTTCCATCATCCTCTGGAGTTTCCTTTTAAGCTCAGATGAAAAAAGAAATTGTCTTCTATTCACTGGCACTGCCATCTCTTCAGGGGCTCTACCAACAGAATATTTTATTTTGATGTTTGATAAGATTACACAATGAATCACTGGAGGTATTGTACTAAACCCTGAATCACTAAACTTCAAAAACTTTAGCTAAGACCTTTCCAGCTGAAGCAAACACTACACAGAGATGTCATGAGTTTCATGAGTTCTGATAATCGAAATTAACTACATGGTAGGAATTCATTGCATTTGTCAGAATCTAGAGACAGATTTAAAGGAATACAAGGCAGCAACTTGTAGTCAAAACATTATTTCCAGCCCTAGCCAACCCCTGAAAACAAAAAGGTTGCGAAACTGCGACTTAATTTAGCTAAAGAATAGTTAGGGAGTTAAGGCTCCTGAAGGTTCCCTGAAAAATTTACTTGCCAAAACAAGTTTTAAACTCCTGGTTACAAATACAAAATCAGCTTTTTACAGTGTGCACATAATGAGAGGGATGTTGCATCATGGCTTTGGCCAGGTCTCACGGTTTGCTGAAAGGGGGAGACTCTACTCTCCCTGATGACTGTAGGCCCTCTATTTATGAAGGCTCTGGCTGTAACAGACTGTGTAGAACAAAACCTGCTGATTAAAAGGTGTTTTACTGGTGAATTAACAAGCTGCATTGGCTCAGATAGAGTCTGACCACAACCACAGCAGGTACAAAGGGATGGGATACATGAGGCTGGGACAGAAAAGAGTGGGGAAACAAGAAGGACCTCCCACTTCTGGCAATGGCAAGCTGTCAAACCAGCTTAGCTGTACTATTTAACTTCAAAAATTGTGTTGAGAAGTTTTGCTTGAAAACCAAGTGTTGAATGAAGGATTTTTCTGAACAGAGTTTAAGTTCAGAATTCGGTTCAAATTTGAAGGTGGTCATATGATTGTGTTGTCTACTAACTGTTCAAACTATTAAAATTTTACACTTCGGTATCATCTCTATATTGCAGTTTTAAAACCTTCCATTTGTAATACAATACAATACAACAAAACACAGAGACTTAAATACCCTCAGTCAGTTTTGCAGTAATCTTACCATGGTCACTAAAATGAAAAGTGGCAGAGCAACGTATCAGTTTGCTGTGATTTTAGAAGTTTCTTAAACTCTAATCCACCATTCTTTTAACAATGCTGCTGGCACTGTTATATGTTCTATCAGACACAAACTGGGATTTTTTTGTTTCCTGTCTGGAAACATTTTTCTTGATCTGAGACTGAACATATCTTTGAAATGCTTTTGGCAGGCCAGCTATCAGTGTATACCTCTGTATTAACTAGTTAAAATTCATACAGAATATGAAAAATAATTGGCTGTAGGCCATATGAGAGCTGAATTGATTGTGTTTACCTTCTAGATCATAGCTTGATTACCCTAACCTGCATAATAGTAATGTTCAAGCAGAGGATGCTGCATGTAAGGCTGTAAGAGTTAATGCAGTAATGATGAAAGCTAAACTGAGCAAGTAAGTGGACATTTACTATTCAACATGTGTGAAGTAGTGGTTCTATTAACAAACACTGCTACTGCTGAATGTTCCTATGGACTGCATATTTTCTTCTCAGCTTTTTTGAGACACAGTGCAAAACAAAAGACTCAGATTTCTATTTTTCTAACAAGTTGAAATACTCCTTTTCTCCTTCTCCCTCCCTGAGACAAATTGTACAGCAGTGCAATTGCAACAGCAGTACCTTTGTCCTCTTGCCTTGGGTGTGTTGAGCAGTCACTGCCTAAGAACATTTTCGAAGGTGACCTAGTTCTGGGTGGTATATGAAGAAAAATGCCAGTTGAAAAAGGAAAAGAATACCCATGGATTCTTCAAGGCTTCTATCACCTCTGTATTATGAATGTCTCCTATCTGATTCCCACATGTCATTATTATATGTATATAAATGTATTTTATATTTAAAATTGGATGTGTCTATTATCCTGTGGTTTCCTTTGTAGTGCATATGAAGGGTGAGACTTTCTACTGTTTGAGCATGCATTCTATATTTTTTAGATACATCTACTTCTTTTGATACTCTTCTTCAGGGTAAAAAATTCAAATTGGTCCAGAGAACACACAACCCTGGGGGAAAGTTCTAATCACTGGGTAGAATTTGACTGTCATCTTCCCAAGACGTTAAGGAGAATTATTAGAGTTAAGTTGAAGGAAGCAAAGAGAAGGAGAAGGCAAAAGATATGCAACTGTTAAGCAGAGATTTCTTCTATAATGTTTTGCAAAACAAACAAAAGCAAGAATCTCTTCATGTGAAGTCAGTCAATATATGAATTTGCAAATCTGAATGGTGTTTATCAGCACAGTGATCCAACCATGAAAGTACTCTGGGTACAGCCAACTATGAAAGTAGTCTGGGTACAGCTTAATATTCATCCTTCTACTATTTCCTGAAAACATACAAATTAGTATGGATTATTATTTGAATGAGTCCATAGGTGAAAATCCATTATGAGACGTTGGTTCAGTTGATAGCACTTAACATCTGATTTGAAGGTAAGACAGTCACTGTAGAGCACTGGTATGGGATACTGTGCAGCTACTATCTTCCAGAACATTTCTTATAAAAAGTTCAGAGTTTCAGGACTGAACACAAATGCATCAAGGTATTATTTCAACTTAAAGGCCTCCCACACCAATTTTCCACACTAAGCCAGTGTCTGGTGTTGCAGAAATTGAATGATAGTTGTCTTCTGTTAATATAATTAGCCATGTGCAAAGGACACAGTCTCGGAATTTTCAGAATGGAAATAAAGGCAAGTATCACAAATAACCTTAAAACCTGCATTCACTGCATATCTTACCATGATGGAATAAAATGCATCTATGTAGTAATACAAAGTACTAAACATGATACTGGCAATGCATTCTTTATTCCGAATTGATCCAGAGTCCAGGAAGTATATCTGATTTACATAAAAATAATGCCAATAAAGCATTTACTTCTTTGCTTTAAATTCCAAGAGGAATTAACCCATGTACTACTCAGGACTAGTAAATTAATTTTTACAGGGCCTGATGGAGTCTTTTATCTGCTAACTTCTATTGAGTCTGCTTAGGAAGAAGCAATAGTTGAATGCAATAGATCAGCTGTGTCCTGAATGCTGCCTTCACAACTGCCATCTGTGCTAACTGTATAAATGGTAAGAAATAAGAGATCTTTTGCGGGAGTATGGTTTACATCACATCTGGGTCCTTTGCATGGAAACTAGGAAAAACTCAGTCATTGGAGTTAAGCCATTGGAGCCTGCCATTGGAGTTGACTCAGAGTTCTTTTCTGCATTCTTAGTTGATGGAAGCATATCCTCATCACCCTCCAAAGGCCCTGTCCAGCCTTTTGAGTTGTAGCTAAAATATAGTTTCACGCTGTTTCCAAATAGGAGCAGATATCCTGAGTTTCTGAATCCTCACATAGAATTCTGCTGGTCATGCCTTTTAGTCATATGCATTCTGCCAGTCATGCCATATCAAGGATATCAAATTGGGGCATATGGATTGCAACTGTGGCCAGGTGTTGGCATGTGTGTAAACACAGAAAGGAATAATTAGAAAAAGATGAGATTATACACTTATTCTACGAAATATTTGTAGTTCATAACTGACATATATATAAAAAAGTAAATGCTAAGAGTCAAGCAGTTCTGAAGTCCTTGCTGTACTGACATGAACTTCATTTTATTAGGTTTTTAATGTGCAGCTTTATGCAGACTACATGACAACACATAATCCAGATGGAAAGCAATTATGAAGGGCTGCACAAGGAACAACAGTTGCATAGATATAGTAACTTCAGACTGAGGGTGCTTCATGAAACATGAAGGCATTTCTGGGAGGGCTGGAGGAATGATATCATAAAGAAGCATGTCTCTCCCAGGCAGTCATTCTAGAAAAGGGTCCTATATAATGCTGGTAGAAATGTGAGTCACATTCAAATCAAATGTAAAAATATTAAGTGTATAATGGCATTATGGCAGGTGTGAATTTCACCCTGTTAAAGCTGTTTTTTCTTTAAAGTGTCACTTTCTTTCATTTGGAGTAAGGGGGAGACAGTAATAATTATATGTCATGAATGACATGTAAAATATGCATTCAATTTATACTTGTAAACTATTGTGAGGAACCTGTGATCTCTACAGACATTTGAGCATTCTGTGTTGCTATATGCTCAGCTAATATCTGCATTTTCAGATAACTGAGAGAAAGTATAGAGAAATATGAGGTAAAGGAAGAGGAAGCCAGAAATGCTTTAAGGGAACAGATAAAGTGGCAGCCTTCAGCCTACACTTAAAAACTTTGAGGGAGCAGAAAGGTGAGGAATGAAAATATGAGATCATGCATTTCAGTGAGCTTGCTATCCAAACATTGATGTTACCTTGGTTGAAATAAGATGTGTTTTGATCTAGGAAATAGATTAGGAAACTGAACTGTCATATTTTTATTACTTAAAATTAGATATTGAGTTCATGGAAGTGGTTCAAACCCTGGATCTCATTATCCTCCAAAGGGCTAAAGAAATCAAACAAATAGATCCCTGAACTTGGATTTTCCTTTGTGTATACACAATGCTCTTGAAATTAGTCATGGACAGTGGATCAGATAGATTCCTGGCTGCTTCACCCACATACTGAAGATTTTATTTCACATTAAAAATGAAGGGAGCTTCTGATGCTTTATAAGTTTGAGAGCATTCCAATAAACTTCCTTTGCCTCTGTTTCTCAAGCATTGCACAAACCATCATGCCCATTGCCAAGCCCAGTTCCCTGTTGAAATGTGACAAATGTTTTATGTCATCTAGTCTTGATTGTGTTCAAGACAAATGAAGACTGAAGAGCAAATTTTATATTAAATAGCAGCACTTGACAACAAATACTTGTTGCCAAAGAAGCTGGAACTATGGACTTGAAGAACTGCTTGCTTAAGTATCTCTGTACCTGAAACAGACAACACTTCTTGTCAGTGGTCATACAATTATTTTTTTTCAGCTGAGACTGTATAATCCTGCCTACATAACCCATGTATTGCCAGTCCCTTAAGATTCTTTAAAGAAAAAGATGTTTTCCTTTCTACATGGGAGAAAAAGCAAGTCTATCTTAGGCAACACATTGTCCATATAACAATGAAGAAGTTACTGTGTGACCCTGTGTGTATCTGGTGGTTTTGTAAATCCCTTTGAGCCTATTATTGACAAAGGCAACTAATCCCAGTAAAAAGGTATTGCTTCATATGAAATCTTTGCAGAGCTGTGGAATACATTCTTCCACCCTGATTGCCCAGGCTGTTTGCACACTGGGGCTTTGGTTGCTGCTATAGATAAACTGTTCAAATAAATGAAACTGGCTGTTGTTTAACACCCAGTAGATCTACTTCATTATGTATATGCTCACAATCTCCTTTTCCCTCTCTCAGTATATGGTGAGTATATGGCTACAGTTGTTCTTCTGAAATAATGCAGATACACCCTCAAATGCATTGTCTGTCTCTTCTACTGTTTTCAGGCTTGTGCAACCAGATCATAACCCTTAAAGTATGAGTTCTTTCCCATTGCATTTGAGCCTACATCATTGTCATGTGTACTTCAGGTTTCATTCTCAGAAAAGCATAAGTAACAATAAAGAAAGTGATTCCCAATTTTTACTTTCCTGTAGCTGTCTGCCTTTAAATATTTTCCGCTTTAAAGAAATCCTGAAGGAAACATGCACGTTGATTTTCTGTCCTTTCTTTTAATGGTTGTGGTTACAAAATATTTTCATGTCCATGAGCTGGAGGATTCTGGTTAAGTTCCCACAGAGCACAATTACTCACACCTACTCTGCCTTATTGCTGTGCTAGTAACTGTATCATATTAATGATCATTACTATCCATCCAAGCCTTAGAAGCTATTACAATTTGTAACATGTCACAAAAACTCTAGGGAATACTCTAGTGGTAACCTGAAGTTCTGATTGTAGTATGCAGTGGCAATAAAACAAAAGATAGTTTTATACCCTGAATCAGGAGAAAGAGTAATGGAGGAAGTCTGTGAAACTACAGGAATGATTCATCAGTAAGAAATTTTCTAATACAAATGTTCTGTATGCTTTAGGCATTTTTAGGCAGCTTAAGTTTCAGCAGAGAGTTCTGTGCTTTGATTGTTTTTTTAATATTACTAAGCATGTGTGTTTAAAGATTGATTCTTTAAGTATACTATGGGTAAAAACCCCCTAAAACAGCAATGAACAAAATAAACAAAAAAAACCAGTCACAGATTTGTATAAATACTGAGCATCTACAGGACTGACAAATATTTTTATATAATAATTTAATTTACAGATGAATCAGAAAAAAAGGATGCAACTGATCTGGCAATTATACCAAGCTGCTGCCTCAGAGCACTGAAAGGGTTGTTTACATGAAATGAACCCCTATCCTTGTCTGCCATGACTACCGCTCAGGGTACCATTACTCTAATACAGCGTATGTAGCAGCCCAGAGGGATTTAAGAGGAACCCACCAATTCATTTGCTTCTAGTCACAAAGCCACCAACAATGGAAGAGCTGGATTTCAACTGATGAAAGGGTAAGAAACATATTAACAGTATTCTAAGCAACAAATGCTTAAAAAAAAAAAAAAAAAAAAAAGAAAGAAAAAGAAAAAGAAAAAAAAAAAGAAAGAAAAGAAAAATGCATCTTGTGGTAAACACTTGTCCCAGACCTTGTGTGAACTATTTAATAGGAGCACAAAGACAGGTGACGTGCACTGGCTTTGCCAGCCAGCCAAGATCTTAAGAAGTAGCTGTTCATGCATTTTTACCTCCACTTATCTCTCTGAAGAACAGGAGACTGCTCTTAAGGCTGCACTGTGCAGGAAGAGCCAAGTATGTTCATAAGGGTGTGGCTTAGCCCCCTAGCAGTTCTGTGGGCGTAGTAAACTACCCTTAAGTAAAACAAACAGGCTTTGTGGAAATCAAAAGTTGAGAATGCAAGCTGTTCACATCTCTGATTAAAGCAGCTAATCTTTGATTGAAGGTGGTAGGATCTACCTTGTTTCCCTACACCCAACAGGGTCACAAGGGTTGGATAGATTAAACCTTTTGCTTTCAATGCCAGTGCAAATGAATGTTTTAAAAGTAATTTTTGCAAGATGTATTGTGAGAATAAAAGATTAAATATATACGTTATTTTATCACAAACATAATGTTAAGTAAGAGGAAAAGCCTGGTATCATATATTAAAAATCTCATCACCTTGTACAGAGTGTTCATCTTACACTGAGAGGTACAGAGCAGAACCTGTAATACTGAAAAAAAGTCTCAATCCTTTGCTACTGAGACTTTTCGCCTTGTCTTCCCCAAGGGAAATTATGTACTCCTGCCAAAAGTTGACCAACACAAGTTCAACTATTACACAAGGCAAAACAAATTGCTTGTACTTTCATCTGGCTGGCAAGAATTGAATTTATAGAACAGGGTTCCCTTCTTCAGGAATCTACATGGCAAAAGCACTTTTTTCCTACTGTAGCTACACCCTCAGACATGAATTCCTGCATATATGGAAAATAGTCTAAAGATCTGAAGAAACAAGAAGATCCAATCTTCACAGTCTTACCACTTGCATCTGTACGAAGTAGGTGTAAAAGGCTACCGAACATGACTTACATGTAACAGTGATAGCCACCCTGATTGCTGCAGTGACAGTTTGAGGTGTTCAGTAGTAACTGGCCATAGAAAAGCTTGATGTGCCCTAAAGCCATTCATTCATGATACAGCAGCAGTACCCTTCTTGTTTTCCCATTCCCGTGAGTTACTGTTTTGGTTTTCCAGGATAACTGTTTGTGGGACCAACCTTTGAACCAAATGAGAAAATGGATCTATCTTAACAAACACTATCAAAATGAGGTGGCGTGGTGTTCTGTTTGGTTTTAACTGAATCAGATCCAGATTTTCCAAAACTGGATCATTACTTCAAAGCTGATTACAGTGTAGCCCCACAAACAATAGTGCTGAAGTATCAGAGGGGACAATCATAGAATAGTTTAGCTTTAAAAGGACCCTCAAAGGACAATGAGCAGAATGTGGGATGGGCATGAATAGCTGAGGTCGGATAAACAAGCTATGCCTGAAATGTATATTTATGTCAAAAATACCTGATTGTGAAACACACAACTTAAGAACACAGTTTGTCATATGTGGCAGACCCAACCAACTCCTTACTATTCCTGTTTCATCACTGGGGGTATGTTTGTTTATAGTGCATACTACGATTTAATCTGCCTGAAAAAAAATAATGAAGGGATAGATTGGACTTCACTGCCTCCCTGCTCACACAAAGAAAGCACTAGAGAATGGAAATGAGTGGTTGAAAGTTAGTTATGTCCTAGACACCTGCTTCACCCCGAGCGTCATCAGTACATTTGCTGTAGTCACTGTGTAGCTACTCCTGGGATGTGATAGGCAACTTTCTCTTGTGTATGCCCCAAGGCTCATTTTCTTTTCTGACCAGCATATACTTCAGTGTAGAAAAGACAAAATTTTAAGGTATGTTAACTGTGTCACACTGATAGAAATAATTACTTTAGAAAACCAATACATGACTGAACACAAGGTGACATTTCCTGTCAAACAAGGGTGTGCTGTATTAGCAGAGGGTTGTGGAAATGAGGTGTGGTAGTACTGGCACTTGTAAAACAGCTCTGTCATGGTACGTTATCACAAGTCCAACTTACTGGAAAGGGAAAAGGCAGAACTCATTGTACCTGCTTGCCATGTGCTTAGTTATTATCTGTGTTTATAAAGTGGCTATTAAGTAATAAAATGCACTGAATTGCATCATACAGCATCTCAGGTTTAAAATTTCTGCAGAATGCCAAAGGGGAGAATCTAGGTAAAGCTCTCCTCTTTTTGTGTGTGTGCTATTTTTATTTTTTTCTTGAATACATTGGTAGGCTGTGCAATGTGTTTCTTTGAGAATGTTTCTTCTCAGGAATTCAGATCACTCTCTAGTTTCAGCCAGGTGTATCAGTAAGGACACTACTTCTATCCTCCACTGTATATTCAACAGTATATAAAACTGTTATATAAATATATATATTCATTTATAATATAAATAATATATTCATATAAATATATATATATATATTCAACAATATATAAAAACATCATCTGGCCAAAGGAGGAAGAATATTTACTCAACCAGACTCAGAGGTTAAAGTGAAGAGAGGATTTGTTGAATAGAAACAAGGCAATTTATTAGAGTTGAGAATCTGATGACTCTACTGACTTAACTTCAACTTTGTATAATGTAATTCTGTGTAAACTAGAGTATTCCGTGCAAGCAATTGTATATAGAGGTGCTGTAAAAAAAAAAAAAAAATGAGGTCTCTTTCCAAAACCTGCAGTTATCTTACCAAGTTAGAAATGACAGTGTAGAAAATAAACTCATCTAAGCTTCCTAGAAATTGACATATCAATTCTGCTAGAGTCTGGTAGCAACAAGTCAGACAACACTTTTTAAAGGCCATGTACTTTCAAAATAAAGGTGCTAAAACCAAAAACATTGTGTGATAGTCCTGATCCTTTGGGGAAATTTTTCCATCCTTGTAATTGGATAGAATAGGACACAGAGCATGTTTGAGATTCCCCAGCAGATACTACGGATGTAATAATTGGTGTTAGAAATGAACTGCAGCAAAGTAATCAAGATGAAAGAAAAAGAAACCATTGAATGATAGGTCTCCCTTAATGTCTATTTTGGATGCACAGAATTGCATCCATCAGTTTATTATACAAAATATTTCAATGAAATGTTTTTAAAGCCTAAGTACTGCAACAGGTTGTTAAGTTTTGCTTAAGTTTTGCTTTTATATTTTAATTCTGTTTATACTGTGGTGAGAAAATTATGTGTGTTAGCATATCTGTGTGTGGAATACATTTAATTAAATTATAATGAAGAAACAGGTTAAATAGCAGAGTAGCTAAATCAAATGGGAAAGAAGTATTGTAGGAACACACCCTCCTTTCTTATCAGGGTTTTTAAGTCAGCTGGGAGCTTGTGGTACAATCTAAATAAAAAGCAAGAACTTAATAATTACTGCCAAGATACTCTCAGGAGGCCAGTATCAGCCAGATGTCAGTAAAGCTTGAGAAAATATAACTTACATAAATTCCTCATTAATTATGTAATTCGTACAGTTTTTTTTCATTGAGCAATTTGAACTTCCAGTACACAGTCTCCATATTCACTCAATGATCAGTACTTTCATCACTGCAATATTGCAGAATTATCAGCTCTCAGTGAGTGAGAGTAGAGTATAGCATGCAGACTTTCTGATGTATGTAGTGACATTTACCTTTCTTATGTTGCCTAATTGTTTTTTATGTTTGCATGCAAGGTGACTTGGGTTGGGTACCTAAAATTGCATGTGGCTCTTGCTGTCTCACTTTGAAACATCAGTGATTTTGTGTTTCAGTGAACTTCGGAGAATTTTCTAGATCTAAGGTGTGGATGCATTTATGTGTAGGAATACGGTGGGCAGAATATCATCAATTCATTGAAGGAGTGAATACAAAAATTGTTCTGCAAAAGTTAAAAGGCTTCTGGGTTTCATTTCCTGTTTTGCTGTTCCAGTGGCTAGAAGTCTCTGAGTTGGTCTGTTAAATACAAAGTATATAAAGTATAAAATGGCCCAAACTAAATGCTTTATATTGACTTCAGGTCACCCCCATTTTCTGTTATGAGGAGTTAACCAACTGATCTTTGTACAAGAGGATATAAGGTTTACCCTTTTGAATTGCAAACCTGGAAAGTGATTTAGATTTTATTGTTATATATGAATAAGATTATTCTTTTAAATTTCATTTAAATAGTGGTGAGTGAAAGCCAGCATTTTGGCTTTTAGCTATTGCAGTGAATTTTGTTATCAGTCGGTGTATTTACTCTTTTCACCAAAGCATGGTAGTGGTGGTAGCAAGGATGGTTCTAGTGGTTTTTTTTTTGGGGGGGGAGGGGGTGGTCCCGTATAGCTGATGCAACAAATGACTTACTATATTAAATCTCATCACTAAAAAGCAATTTTTTACTGTTGGATATGCAGTCACACTGACACACTTGCAAACTTCTATATCCTTTCAACGGGCAAAGAGAGGATGGGTGAGTAATGGAAGTGTTGTAATCTGAGGCTGAACATCAATTTTCTTAAAACCCTGCCACAGAAGTAATATTTTCTATTGAATTTCCATTTTCATATTATATTTGAGACTAGTAAAAAATGCCAATTACAGTGGAAGTTTATTTAGACAGATTCTAGTGACAATAAAACTTCACATTCACGGGTAAGGTAGATTGAAAGGTTCAGGAAGTACTTGCATATTCATCTCATTAGGTAAGAGAAATCATATCACATGGCTTGTTTAACTTACCACAGCTTAAAGGTCCTGTCTGAACCAGTTGCAGTGAGTTATTTAAAAATTCAGCAGTGAGATCAGATTGGCCACTAGGAGAAAATTTCTCATCAGCAAGATAGTGTAACACTGGAGCAGGTTAGGCATGGAGGTTTTCACAGCACTGCTAAGCAAAGCATTAGCTGGTTCAATCTTGTGTTGGCTGCAGTCCAGTTGTGGTCTCAAAGCTGGACAAGGGGGCTTCCAGAGGTCCCCACCAGCAAACAGTTCAATGATTCTAATTCCAGTGAACTATTTAATAAATTAATTGAAGGAATGCATTATTTCCAATGAAAGAAAAATCTAAATTCACTATATATTTGTTGTAAACTGTTAACTGCAAATCTACAGTAATATCAATGAAAGACATTACTATGCATGAATGTTTGATCTGGCCATACATTTGGCAGAAAAGTAAAGACATAGATCAAAAGCTTGATACCTATAATCTGGATAAATTTGCCTAAACAGCATACACCTATACTTCATTGGGAGTTTGTGTAGGATTAACACACTGGATTAGTTGTCATCATAAAGGAAAGAACCTATGTAAAATAATTGGGAAAGTAATTTCATTTCTTATTTTTCTTGCTTAGTTACCAATTTTATGCTTTAGTTTATCTTTCAGCCAATAGAAATTGAATTCCAACTGATAGGGGATTCTAAGAGAATGCTTTCAGTGTGGCTTGATGGGGCTAGTGTCTGCATGGGAACGATCCATAGGAAACCACTGTTCTGAAGTGCTTTTGCATATTGCAGAGCTTTTGTGAATATCCCACTGGAAATTATTTCAAGACTTTTATACTGCATTGTAATCATGGCAGACCTACCTGGCAGACCAAAAAAATCAGATCTCTCCAAACATCTGGACAGCAATCAAAGAACACTGGTAAGCAGTTTTTCCCATGCCCTTTCCCTCTCATTTTCTGTTAAAGGATGCCAGAAAATGTTTTACGTATGAGTTTATGTTTCAGGAATTACAAAAGCTCCTCCTTCAGAAAACATTGTTACAGTTACTTAAAATCCCACCTGGTAGCCAAGGACTGAATGGGTATAAAATCTGAATGTTTTTCCACATTTACTTATGAATCACTTACCTAGAATCATAGAATCACAGCACACTTTAGGTTGGAAAGGACCTTAAGATCATTTAGTTCCAACCCCCTGCCATGAGCAGGGACACCTCCCACTAGACCATGCTGCTCAAGGCTCTGTCCAGCCTGGCCTTGAACACTGCCAGCGATGGAGCATTTACCACTTCTTTGGGTAATCTGTTCAGTGCCTCACCACACTCACAGTAATGAACTTCTTCCTTATATCTAACCTGAATTTCCCCTGTTCAAGTTTAAATCCATTACCCCTCGTCCTATTGCTACCGTCCCTCATGAAGAGTCCCTCTCCAGCATTCTTGTAGGCCTCCATCAGACACTGGAAGGCTGCTATGAAGTCCCCACGCAGCCTTCTCTTCTTCAGGCTGAACAGCCCCAACTTCCTCAGCCTGTCTTCATACGGGAGGTGCTCCAACCCCTGATCACCCTTGTGGCCTCCTCTGGACTTGTTCCAACAGCTCCATGTGCTTCTTATGTTGACAACACCAGAACTGCACACAATACTCCAGGTGAGGTCCCACAAGAGCAGAGTAGAGGGGCAGGATCACCTCCTTTGACCTGCTGTCATGCTCCTTTTCATGCAGCCCAGGATACGGTTGGCTTTCTGGGCTGTGAGCACCCACTGAAGCCGGCTCATGTTCATTTTCTCATCAATCAACACCCCTAAGTCCTTCCCCACAGGGCTGCTCTGAATCACTACTCCACCCAAGCTGTAGCTGTGTCTTTTACTTCCTGTGCCAGTGCAGTTTGGAGATGCCAAGGCACACACAGAATTTACTAGTATCCTTATAGTGTATACAGAACCCAAGGCTCCATCCATACTTAACAGCTGTTTCTCAGAACCACAGAATAATTTGAGCTGGAGAGACTTCTGGTGGTCATTTGATCTGAACTCCCTGCCCCACCAACATGGCCAGTTTTGAAGTTAGACTCAACTTCAAAGTTAGTTCACTTTTCTCAGGGCATTTCAAACCATTTTACAAGGGTAAACATCATCATAATTGTCTTCCTTTTAACTGATGAGTAAAATACTCATAAGGAAGACAAATAACTTTTCAGTATCATACAAGTTTGGAACAGAGGATTGACTTTTAGCTTCCCTGAAAGGTAATTGAAGTATTGCCGTAGATCTGAATGTGGTCAGCATAATTACTACAGATCTCATGTCTCCAAGTTTCATACTCCCTTTATAAGGCTATAGCAAAAGGACTTGTGATTGTGATTTTTAATAACAATGTAGTAAAGGTAAAAAGAGGAGTGTTTTTTAATTTTCTTCTTTTTTTTTCCTAGATTCATTAAACTGTATAGTGTGCATAGTGAGAGTAAAATTGTCAATATGTATTTGTCCATTGCAAGCACAATGCATTTAATGAGCAATTTCAGTGTTCTCATGTGATCTAACTGTAAACCCATTCTATTTTCCACTTTTGCTTGTTTGACTAAAGAGAAACAAACAAAATCACCACAGTACAGAACTTGCATAACGATAAACATCCATCTTTAAAACTTTATTTTCCACTCAGTTACATTTATGAGACGTTATCCTTGTATGGATCCTACAAACAAGAATCTACAAATATGCCTGCCAGGATAAAAGCTGAGGGAGAGCGGTAATTCTTCATCAAGATGTTGGTTACAAATTAACTTTGCTAATGGTTAGTGTACAAAGGCTTGTCCTACATGTTGTTTCAGGAAGTGGATCGATGCTGTTGGTGTTCTGTGGAAACATGACATGTCATTCATTTAACTTTTTTAGATCAATAACATTGCAGAGACTGCTATAATTAAGGGTTGTATGCAGAGAGAAAGAGGGTTGTGGATAGAAGGTGAATGGGAAACCAGTTGCATAATCCGATATTGAAAATGCCTGAAATCTTAGGAAGGCCAGCATTTGTTTAAATTAAAAAAAAAAAAAAACCAAACCAAAAAAACCACCATTTTATAATATCTTTGAAGTCCATTTAGCTAGAACAGTTTAGACAACTTAGTAACAGTAGAACTATATGAGTCAAGATAGTCTAAGAGTAGAAACCAGATTATTTTTCTTGGGAGTGATACTAGGTTTTATTAGCTGAGCTAATATAATTGTGAAAAGCAGATGAGCATTTGGGCTCACTAGCCTCTGTGATTCAAGGAAGTTTTCAAGGGTCTTTGGCATTGACATGAATAGGTCTGCTTTAATTTGACATGCTGTAAGTGATTTACACTATTGCTTTCTTTCTCATTAGATTCTAAAAGCCAATTACATTTGCATTGGCATTCTCTGTGCCAATTCACTAAAGCCTGTGAGTCTATATGCGAAGCTAGGCAAGAATATATCATGTGTGTGATCTTCTCTAGAAATGTGCTAATTATAACCCCATTTTGTATGAAATGGTTACATATTAGGGCTATGAAATGGCAGACAAATTGTAGCAGACTTTTTTCTGTGAACATAGCTGAAGGTTAAATATGTCCATTTATGTGCATAGATACATCCTCTCCCCAAACATCCCTATGATACATGTGTATTCAGGAGGAAAGGGAATACACTGGGACAAGAGCAGCAGCCCTCACTTGAAGTCAGTTTATTTTTATGGTTCTTATTACAGATTTAAGAGCTCAAAATTATCCCATACACAATGAACAGGCTGTTACCACCATATCCAAAAGACATAGCCAAACAAAAAGAACATGAATGGATTTTTATTCTACCAAGGACTTCTAGACTTGTATTGACAGAGGAAAATACAGTTGCTGGGTAAATTCAGCAATGCCAGATAATATACTGCTGAAAACATTTTGAGCATGCAATTATGTGTATGTTACCAATTAAAGTTTTCATCTCTGAGTGTCTAGGAATGTGCCCTTTCTGTAACAATTATCTATCTTCTGGACTGCTTTTCAGGCAGTTGCACGTGTGAGCAGCAGAGACAACAGCTGAGAAGCATTTCACAATTACCTTGTAATGTTCAGTGAGATACACATGTGCCCTGCACAGTTCTCTGCATGGCCTACACAGATACATAAGTGCAATACATGAATTCTAAGACAGCATCCTTGAACTGCAGTTTATTTTCACTGAAATAAATGGAAATAGTCTTGGTGATGGTGTTAGCATGTGAGTTGGTGTTTGCTGAATGAGCTCCACAAAAACTGCTAAAATTAACCAATTACAGAACTAGCATGTTTAAAGAAGAGGAGAAAATGTGCTGTTAATATTTAAACCCACTAGATATTCGGTTAAATGTCCAGCTCTGCATTCTTCTGTGATAGACATCAGCAGTGAAATAGCAGCACTGTTTTTCATTCAGTGAAAAATGTATTTCAATACCACTCTAATACTGGAGTACAAACTGAAGATGAAATTAAGCAAAAGAAAAATCATGACTAATCTAACTTGCAGCATTTGACAATCATTAGTAACTTAACAGTGGTGGCAATATGAAAAATAGTAACTTGGGCAAAACAGCTTAGATGCTTTTTGATTTTCATTTTTGTTTTAAAGTAAAGGTGAGTTTGACAGTGTCTACAGAAATGGTCTCAGCCCCTTCGGTGTTCCAAATATTAGTGCTGCTCCCATCAAGCAGAAATGCTTAGAGGAGTATTTTTGTAGTAGCTAAATTAGATGCTGTTTTCCCATTGTGGAGTCTCACCTGTGAAATAGAAGAGGTAGAGAGAAACTGCAGACCTTGGACTGCAGTTAATGTCCAGGAGACAGCTCTTTAACTGAGCAGTTAGTAGAAAATACAGGGCTTAACATTTCTGTTTTGCAAGACATCCTACATACACCCTTTCTCCAAAACGAAAATTGTGTTGCTAATATCCACCTTTGCAAACCAGGTGCCTTACAGAGCCTGAACAAAGTACTTTCTGCCTGCGTAGCCCTTAAACATCCCCCTGTACTCCAGCGCTGTTACTGCACAGTTACCCCGGCACAAAGGACGATCGGTCACCAGCAGGTAAACACTGTTGAAAGCAAAGTTTTAGAGGGTGTTTTAGCAACTGTTCGAGTGTATTCTTCACATTATCAAAAGAAGGATCCCGGTGTGAGTGCACAGACAACCCCCCCCCGTCCCCTCACGGGCGAGCACCGGAGCTCGCACGGTCCGCGGCCGCGCCGGGCGGGACACCACAGAACTGAACACAGGTAGAGGCACTTCCTGCAGGCAAGATGAAAGGGAGGGGAAGGGAGTTTCCCTTTGATCTCCTTCAAAACCCAATCAGGCCAGCTCAGCTGGGAGCCTATTCTCTGTCTGTCCCTCCTACACCTTTCTCAAAGGCCCAATGGCCTTGGTCCCCTGGGAGATTGACTAGAGTCACGTGAGCTGCACCCCGAGCAGGTAACTTGGACGAGGGGAAGGGAATGGGGAAAAAAAAAAGAAAACTGCTCCAGCCCAGGCTGGATTTCTGCCATGATGTCAGGAGGGAAGCAACCCACAGCTTGGTAATTTCACCTCCTAATCAGCCCCGGGAAGGAGATCACCGGGAACAGGTAGAAATGGGCTCTTTCTCCATTGTTGTTGGCTCCCAACATCCTAGCTAGCTCTTCCCTTTCGATATTGTGACTCTTCCTTTGCTCCTTTCTCCTGTGATTACTTAACGGTAGGGGGTGAGCCTCGTGGGATTTTTTTGTTCTTGTTTGTTAGCGTGTCTTTTTTTGTTGTCTTTTTCTGTCTTTTTTTTTTTCTTCTTCTTCTTCTTTTTTTTTTTTTTTTTTTTTTTTTTTGACCTCTGCTTTTGATTGTAGTTGTTTCCCCCTGTGGTCATGACGGCTTCGCGCAGTGACTCTTTGGTGGTGTTGTTTGGGGCAACCGCTGGTGCATATGGGGCTAAACTGGGTTCGGATGAGAGGGAGCTAATTCTGTTGGTGTGGCAAGTTGTGGACCTACACAGCAAGAAGGTATGGCTTCGACCCCCGGGCAGAGGGCGCGTTCCCCAGGCGCGGGGCGGGCAGGCGCCCGGCCGCTCGCCGCCTCCCCGGAGCCGGTTCTTCATCTCCGAAAGTACTGAGGGGAGGGAACGGGGGAAGCGGGACCCTCCCGCGGGGTCACTCCCTCGAGAAGCGTCTGTTTTATTTCTCTTTCAGAGGGAAGAAAAGTAACTTTTTAAGAAAGTTTAGACGCTTTCACCCCCCTGTCCCGTCCCGTCCTCTGTAAAACGTCTGTAGCTTCAAATCTGAAGATGGCTACGGGCTTTTGAAGGTTTGAAACATAAAGCTGCCTCTGTGAGCTCCATGTGAGCATGCTTTCCCTGAGCTGGCTCAGGATAAGCGTTGGATCCTCTGCGGCCTACTTTGGGAGACTGGGATTTTTCCCAGCCACTGTTTGGATAAGCTTAAAGAGAATACTGACCCCATTTAATTTTTAAAATAACCTGAAAATACACTCTAATTTTTCTTTCTGGAAGTCCTGCCATAAACAATGCCCCTAGAGATGAAGGGCATTGCTAAAACAAACACCGCTATCAATTTCATTAATAGATTCAGCAAGCTGCCTTAGTATTATGTGATTTTTCCCTTTGCAGTTAACAAATCTCGCAAAAATCGGTGCTAACTGCAAAAGGTGTTGCGTGAAAACCGGCTCCGATTTAGGGAAGCTGAGAGTGTGGCCCTCCTGGTGGGAGGGGAGGAAACCCAGGTGCAAGGTTTTGATCAACAAATGCTTCTCCTCATTGCGGTTGTTATAGGGATGGTGATAGTGCAACTCGCTGATTTTTCTGCAGCCTCAATGTGTTGTTAAAAATAGCTAATTCAATTGTTCCTCACTGTTGTCCACACTTTCTTAAATGATTTTAGGTAGGGACTCTACATAAATCCCTGGTGAAAGCAGACAATTTGGATTTAAGTGACCAGTGTCGTGAAGTGAGTGGCTTAACACCAGAGGGATTGGACAAAGCCGAACCACTGGACCGGGTTCTTCAGCAGGTGAGGCCCTGCTCTTGGGAGCAGGGGCTGCTCAGGGTTAAGCCTGGGGATGAGATTCAATTGATTTGGTGAAATTAATGGACTTTATTTTGCCTTTCACTTTGAAACAACTGGCAGGATTTGTGCTGATTTTAAAGCCAACCCAAAAGAGACCTTAACCATTTGAAATGGGAACCCTGTAATTCTGAAACAGTTACATACAATACCAGAGTATTTGAGCTGGTGCACTAGTCCTTGGAAGATCTGGCTTCTGATTATTTCAATAGGTCTACTTTTAATCCAGTTTTCTCTTACTCAAACCTTAAAAAGGGTAGGGTGACAACTGCACTATTTTATTTAGCAGTGCTAATAAAGCTTTCAAAATTCAGTCTATTTTAATCTACAGGTTCAATGATCTAATGTCTGTTAAAGACCTTGTCCTTATTTGTTATTCTAAAAGTGAGGTGAAAACTTTATGCTTTCACAAAACATCAGCGGTATTTGTTGTATCTCACTCATTTCCAGATGAGCTTAATTAGTTTAGTGGATTATAAAGTGATTGGTTTGGTTTGGGTTTTCTTTCCCCTGCAACTTCTGTATTTTGCTTTTTGGCTCATTTAATATTACACTAAGACCATAATTCTGTAAATTTATTTGATCCTTGCCATTCAAGAGTCCTAGATTACCTAAAATATTTTAATGAAAATAGTGTACACCTATGTAGTTCCTGAAAGTTTGCTTGCCTTCACTGTGTCTTCTATATATGAAATGTACTTAATGGAAAAATACAATGGTGCATTTTTGTGTGACATATAAAACTGGTTTTCCACACCTTGTCTGAATCATTCGTAGGTGTGTTTCAGCAAGAAACTTGCTTAGGCAGTAGAACAGGTTCATGTTGCTCTGACTTCTGGTGACACAGATAACTTGGCAGACTAGGTCCTAACCCTCTTTGATACTGACTAGTTAACACTTCACTTGGGTTAGTATCTTGGAAAATAGAAACATATCACTTTTATGTGTCTTAAAATTTGTCAACACGAACAGCAGATGGCATTTACCGTACCTGTGCTAGTTTTCTTAGAGTCCAAGACCAAGAGTGATTTCTTTTTTTTAAAAAAGCTTCAAAATAACCCCTGAGAAAATGTGCAGCTGCAGGTTTGATCTTGTCCCAGATCTTGAACTAAAGACATCAGCTTAGCCTAGTACGCTCTGTTTACCTTTGTAACAGACACACTCTAATTATACTCAATACTTTATGAGAGATTGTATCTTATTGCCGTAAATTGCACTGTAGGTGGGTCTGCTTTAGCAAATAAAAGGAAATACTACCTTTCTGCGTAGGTGGGTAGAGACTCTTGAAAAACAACTTTTTTTTTTTTTTTTCCTTTTTTGTTTGGCATATCTATGCAACTAAATAATGATTTTGCAGTTGATTGCTGGGTGGCAGTTGTGATGTGGCCAGTTCTGTCATAGGTTTTCTGGAGCACACTTTACCTAAGCTCACCTCTTTTCCCCTCTATGTGTCCTAACACCATGGGAGTTAGGTGAGAATTAATTCATCCTCTCACAATGGTAGCAAAAAACCAAAATTCTATATTCTCTAATAGTAGATAATTTTCTGCACCTTAAAATATAAGTCCATCAAATATTTCAATTGTCGTGTATTTTAAGGGTGATTCAGGTGTTTGCTAGCGCATTCTTTTCCTCGATTAAATGTTTTGATTAGCAAAAGCAGACCTGGATGAAGAAGTGGTTATTTGGAAAAGGAGGAAAAGGAAGTAAACTTGTACCTTGATTGGAGATAGTGTCATAGAGTATGTGAAATTAGCCTTCCACACCCTGTTGAATGGTGGTAGAAAATCTGATGATGCAGCTGAAAATTGCTCACTTTAACGCACATCTCAATCATCTAAATGAAAGTTTCAGTGCCTGCTTCTGGCTTTTGCCTTGAGTACTCAGTCTGTACACACAGAAGGAAGTAAGAATCTCTAAACACAAATCCACTGTAATTTTTACCTGTGCTTCAGAGGTTTCTCCCAGCCTCAGCTGTTCTGTGATTCTGATTCTGAGATTTGTAATTGTTAAGCAGTAGATCATCTACTGTGGGTCTGGAGTTTTTCCACTCACCACAGAAAGCCTCCTTCTCTTACTGTTTAATTCCCTTTCCAGCAATGATAGGGTCTACCAGAAGTTTGTGGTGAAGTATTTACTCTGCTTGTCACAAGGCACTTAAACAAATGATGCATCATTTCAGTTTGACTTCATATCCTTAGTGTTACATATCACACAACATACTACCTGAGTTTGTCTTAAGAAATAGTCTAAAATACAGTTCCCCACTGGTGTGTTTTTTGCTGAGTAATTTTACAAAGTGAGGTTCTGAAGCACAGTGCTCCTGAATAACCAAGCTGTTTGCTGCAGTGTCTGCTCCACACATTTTGCTTCAAGTTGTTAAGTACTATGTTTGTGCAGGGTAACAAGCATTTGATTTCACAGATGCTACTGCATTTATGGGATCCAGCTGTGTTTTCTGACAGGTGATGTGCAATGTTCCAATAGCTATACTTGAGATGGGGAAGGTAGAGAGATCCTGGTAAAGTACGAATAGTTACTTGAAGTCATAAAATGTGTGCCCTTTGGAACAGCCTCCTTGATGTATTTAGTTCATAATGACATTAATAACTTACCTGTTGTTGGACCAGTAACTTGCAGGTGCTGACTGAGGTATGTTGTTATAGTTGCAGAATGCTACTGAGTAGAAAAATACGTGTTTTCTGTTTGTTTGGTTGATTAGTTTTTTTTAACAAGGAAAGTCTGTGTTCTCTTAGTCAAGTGTGTATCTGGAGCTGTCTTGAACCTGTGATGCAAGCCTCTAAATATCCATTACCTACACTGCTTGCTAAAGGGAACAGTTTCTTCCTGCACTTCTGGGACATTCTTGCTAGGTTTTATTGTTCACATCCTCAAATCACAGAACTGGCTTATTTAGCATATTATATTTTTCTAAATAACTGCTGGAATTTTATGGTTTTTCACTTTTAAGCTTTTAAGGGAGAGAATTATTTTCAGGTTGCTCTTTGAAACCTTGCGGGAGTGGAAGGTTGCTTTTCAAGAGCCAAACCAAAATGAAGTTCGCCTTTCTCTCAGCCCCTTTACTTGATCATCAAAAAGCTGACATCTTAATATGCTTCTCTGATTCTAGCCATCGGGGTTTTAAGTTGAAGATTGAATACTAATTTAAAAGTGGTGTGGATTTCTTAATCCTTCCCATACAAAAAACCTGGCTGAATCAGCATGATTTGCCTTAAGACATGTTGCTTTACTTTTGCAAGGCAATATTTGCATGTCTCCCTGACAAAGAATATGTCTTAAGAAGACCTAATAATTTTAAAGAGCTGTTTGCAGTATTTAGCTGTAATTACCATCATACTTTGAACGATATACATTAAAAGGGAGAGGTTCTCATGAGAACTGAGTCTGCTTTTGGACCTGTTGAAAGCATCCGCATTTCATCTATGGATTGACATTTAAGTATTAAAAAATGGTTTGAAAAACTGTCTGAGTCTTGCTAAAAGTTTGCTGCATTGAGTCAAGTACATCAATGACAGATTCAATTCATATTCTTAAACACAGAAAGACAAAGCTGGGCCTTTTTCTCCCCAGTCTTCTAAAAAACTATGCACAAATTGAAAATCTTGAGGGGCTGCCACTTCATCAGGTGGTTGGTTCTCTGGAGCATGTTTGGATGCCTATTGATCATCCAGCTGAGCTGCAGGCACAATTTATTTTCTCACATATGAACAAATACAGCAAGAAACAAGCTTGTTAGATTAGCAGTTGGAAACAAATGGGATGTGAGGAGATGCTGAAGAGCCGGTAAATTCCTCTAACCTGATAAACCGGTTACAACTTTTTTTTTTCTTTTATTTTTTAGAGAAACTTGTTCTGCAGTCTCTTCTTCACAAAGCACCAGCTAGAAGGTTTCTTGGCTCACTTGCCAGCTGTCACAAATGCATTTTGGATAAAAGATTTCTAAAAAAATTATTTTTAATGCACCTCTGAACCTTCAGTCTGCAGAAAACAAGCCTGAAAATGCATGATGATATTTTTTTGTTCGGTTTTGAGTCTTACCATTTCAGATTATTTGGTGACTGCGTCACCTCAGTAAACCTCCTAACAGAGTCTGGGTTTTGGAATATTTATTGGATCTGAGTTCAGAAGTTTTGGAGCAGGTGTTTGGCAAACATTTGGCAAGTGTTACTGAGCAAGCTGTTCTCTCCACAACAGATACTTAGGGTGTAGTTTCACAAGATTTGGCTTCAGCAGTGAAGCCAGCTCCTTTCTTGCCCTGCACCATACTCTGCCATATTTCTTTGTTATGACAGTAAAACTCTTTGTGAAGCTGTGCTGTAAACAGGATCACTGAAATAAGCAGGTAGAGTGGGAACTTCTGAGATGCTTTGCTGTCCAAGCTTACGTCCCATGAAACTACACCCTTTGGTTGTATTTTCATGATCCAACATGTTTGATGGTGATACCTGCTTAAGGTATTTCTGCCCCCGCATCACGTTCTCAAGCTGCAGTTGAAGGAAAACTTTTTAGTGGCACCATTTACTTAAGCAGGTGCTGCTACATGGACCTCCCTCAACAATTTTATTCTGCCAATACTAAGGTTTTGGGGGCTGCATATTGAACTGGAGTGGAGCAATGTTCTGAGTGAAATAGAGTTCTGGTCTGGGGTAGTTCTGTCTGATGTACAGTGTGGAAGCTTTTCTCAGGGCACCCACGGTGCTGTGCTATGGACAAGCAGTGTGGGTGAAAGCAGAGAAATGTTTTAAGACAGGCTGACCAGCAAGCAGTTTGTATTGTGAAACTGTGGCCTTGGTTTGGGATCTGCAGTGAGTGGGAAGGATTCCCTGATATGTACAAAGTGACCTTCAGGTTGTCAGAGCAGGTCAGTGATAAAATCCTGCTTTTGCAGGAGGACAGAATGTACTGTTTGCATGTAGCCTTATGCAGGGTTCTTAGTATACATTGTCATCTACTAGCTCTTTATTTCCATTGGTAAACTTTAATGTGCATTGGTTAATTTGTGTTTGTTACCTAAAACTGAAATATCCTGTCTTTGCTGTGGGGAAGTAAGGGTGTGCTAATGCTTCCTGTAGCTGCAGGCTGTTAGAGTGGAATTTTTTTCCCTTAGTGAAAATGGATGGCTAACTTTTGTTTCAGAACCCTAGCTGTTATTCTCTTGCTGACAGTATACATGAAAAATTTTTCCTTTACAAATCCATTGTGCTACCAGCTCCCATTACGTTATTACTGAAACACTCAAATCTGTTCCCTCAAAACCAGAGAATAGTTAATGGCAGAAAGAGTTCATCTGTTTTATGTATGTATGTATACATATGTGGATCATGTGAATGTATTTATTGTTGGCAGCATTTATGTTCTGCTAGCTTCTGTGGAAAAGAAATAACCATAGCTTTTCTGAAGGCTGCAATACTTTCATCTGAATTCCTCAATGGTTCAACTTGCTTTGTTTCTACATTTTAAGTACATTTCAGTTCAAAATGAGCAGAGAATTAGATAAAGGAATTTGTCCAGAGCTACATATACTTATCTTTGCAAGCATAAAAATGTGGTAGTCCCGGCTGTCTGGACTCTCTTCTCTTCAAGCTGTAAGTGCCAATATTCAGTAGAAGTGAATAATTTAACCCAGTGTTTTGAGAATGAGCCTGAGCAGGCTTTCTATGACAGCAGATGCTGTGACTTGTTCTGGTGAAGTTAAACAGTAACATTCGATCTCTTACCACACCTGGGTGGATTAGCATTTATAGAAAAATAAACTATAGAATCACAGAATGGTTTGGGTTGGAAAGGACCTTAAAGCTCATCCAGTTCCAACCCCCTGCCATGGGTAGGGACACCTCACACTAGACCATGTTGCCCAAGGCTCTGTCCAGCCTGGCCTTGAGCACTGCCAGGGATGGAGCATTTACCATTTTTTTTTTTTAGGCAACTTGCTCAGTGCCTTGCCACCCTCACAGGGAAGAATTTCTTCCTTTTATCTAACCTGAACTTCCTGTGTTTCAGTTTAAATCCTTTGCTCCTTGTCCTATCACTACAGTCCCTGATGAAGAGTCCCTCTCCAGCATTCTTGTAGGCCCCCTTCAGTTACTGGAAGGCTGCTATGAGGTCTCCACACAGCTTTTCCAGGCTGAACAGCCCCAGTTTTCCCAGCACATCTTCGTACAGGAGGTGCTCCTGCCCCTGATCATCCTTGAGGTGTCCTCCGGACTTGCTGCAGCAGCTCCATGTGCTTCTTATGCTGAGGACACCAGAACTGCACACAGTGCTCCAAATGGGGTCTCGCAGGAGTAGATGGAGGCGTATGACTTTACAATGACTTCTCTGGAATAACTTGAAATACCTGTCCTCACTCAGCTGTAATATATCTGAATACTTGAGTTTCTCTTGAAAGTGTACTTGTGGCTTTTAAACAAGTCATAGAAAGACAGTAGAACAGGGCAGAAGCCTTTTAGTGCAGAGATTACTGGATTACACGTCCTCAAAGACTGTTCTTTTCTCTAACTTGCTGTAAGTAGCTACTGAAAAAGTCACTTGGAATGTGTTAATGAACAATTGTTGGTGTCCTCAAAAGTGGCTGAAGAATAATAAATGAGGAATTGCAGGTGACAATAAATTTAGTGCTTCTATCAGTTCTCACATGTTAACATAGAAGTAGCTTAGAAAACTCTGTGTGGGTACTCTGGTTCATCTGCAAACCTCCGCTGTTTCTTCCTCTGGTAGCATTTTATCTTGTTCTCATTGCAGCTTTTGAAAGGGTTTGTAGCTGTTGCATCTGTGTGTTGGTTTGCTTGGATTTAAAAAAAACCAAAACAACCCCCCCAAAAAAAAACACCCAAAAAACAAACCCACAAAAACCAAACAACCACAGATCCAAAACAACAACCCCCCAGAAACAAAAAAAAAAAACCCCACAAACCCAAGAAAACAAATAAAAAAAAAAAACAACCAACCAAAAAACCCCCATCCGAAAATCACCACACTCAAGTTCTGCAGTTGTTTCTGCAAAAGGTCTTGGGTAGCCAAGTGTTGCCAAGCAAGAGCAACATCTCTGTCAACATGTTGCAGCACTTGTTGCTGAACAGTTAGGTTAAAGATTGATGCACAGGTGTTGGAATAGCTCCTGCCAGCAAAGTAGTGTGGTGGCCAAAAAGCATAAATGCTGATTGAAGAATTTTTTCTTTTCTCTCTCTCTTTTTTTTTTTTTTTTTTTTGGCATTGTGTCAGCCCTGTTTTGTAGTTTATGTGGTTAAAATTGGAATTTTTATGTCTCAATTAGAAACATAAACAGTAATTTTTCTTCACATCCTTGTCTTTGCCATCCCTTGTCTGCTCTGTAAAAGCTTTCTTTTTCTTTATAATAGCTGCTGCTTCACTTCAAAAGTGCAAAAATATCATGCTGTTTTCCTTCATGATCAATTTCTGTTAGCTATAACCTTATTTCAGGAAATTAGGGCAATAATGACACTCTGAAAGGCATCTTCATCTGTGTGTCATAAGGAGCTACTGAATCGGAGGTCATGTTTGCCCTGTAAAACTTTAGTGTGTTGTTCTGATAAACATGTGTGGTGTTCTTTAAACTGTTCACAACTTACTCCAGTAGACTTTTATACAATAACCTCTGTTGTTGCTTTGTTTATAAACAGCTGCTTTACTAATCTGTCCCTCATACATTAAATCCACGTGCTCTGAAGGTAGATGTGAGTTTTAAGATACATATTATGCAAAAGGCATTGGCAATTGAAATTTAAATGCTCACCACTTGTGATGAGTGACAAAACAAAAAAACCCAGTCCTGCCACTTTTCCCAAACTTCCATTTAAAAATATTTTCAGTTCTCTTTCCCCTAACTACCTTTCTTTGTAGAGCTACAGTGGGCACAGAGGGACAAAACGTGTTGAGAAATAGATACTGGGTTAGAACTAAAACATGGGAAAGAAACTTAACCTGAAGATTAAGAAACAGTTCTAGTCTCTTTTGCAAAAACTTGACTCCTCTAATGATTTTGGACACCTGAAATTTAAGTATGTGCTTTAACATTATAATAGACTGTGTAGAGGTTGGCAGTGTGTAAAATTAAATGCATTTACAGAAATTGTGGTAGAATGCCTTTCCTGATAAGTGGATCTGTTGCAGTGAATTGCACTAAGTCTAAAGTAGAGCTATAGTATGCAACTTGGAACATAAAAGTGCAAAAACCACTATGCTTTGGGAGTAGATCTTATTGTAGCTGTGTGCCTAAGAGTTGATTCAGGAATCCTTTGCAGCTGAAGAGAGACACAAAACAGTGTGTAACATATCAAACCTCTTTAATAAAATAATTATTGGATTGGAGGGGAATGCAAGAGACTGAGAACTGGAAAATATATAGCAGTCACAAAAGTACGACTATGATAGAGTTTTGGGGTATGCTTGGTTGATTATTTGAGTGTATTAGCCAGTGTTATTTCTTATAGCAGAATCAAATCAGTACAGGATGAACTTGTTTAGATGTAAATCACATAAAATAGCACCATGTAAACATCAAGTGCAGGAGAAGAAAACTGCTTATCTCATGGTATGCTTAAAGAAACAAAAGAAAGCATAAATCAGTTCCCCTCTCCCAATAAGTCTCAGACATTGAGAACTGATCACAGGAATCTGTGTGACTTGTTTCATATTCCAGACAACTCATGCCAAGTCTTTCACTTTGGAAACAAGAAGCTGCCTAAACAAGAAGCTGTAAGAGGAAGCAACGTCTAAATAATGTCACCATTATAATGTCATCATTAATGTCCTTGGTCTGTATTGGGCAGGTCTGAATCACTTGGAAGGCCAAATATAATTTCCGATCTTACTCAGTTATGAACTGCTAGAAAGAAGTTAGGAGGTAATAATCTCTTATTCTCATTTTTACTTTATAACAATCAAACATAATTAATTTTTGATGCTTGAGGTTGCTGCCCTAATCTCTGACTTTAAAATTTCAGAAATTAAAGGCAAACTGGTTTAGGCATCTACTTCCACTTCTACATTATGTTTTTGTGAAAGCATGTTGAACAAAAAAGGGGGAACTACACATTTCTGAAGCAGAGAAGAGTGAGTTAATAAAAGTTCTACTTTTTTATCATGTTTGTATGGGTTTTAACAAAAATTGCTCTGATTCTTCATGGATCTCAGCTGTTATTCAGGAATATCCATGTCTGTGATATTCTTATTTGTAGTGTAAATTTAAAGGAGAGGCAGGAATATGAGAGAATCTTTAAGGAAACACTGAATTGTGGATAATATATATGTCTTCTTTCTTTATGTGTCTCTACTTCTTTTTACTTTCCCTGGATGTTAATACAAAAGCAACTTGAAAAAGAACCCAATAGAAAAAAAAAAATGTTGTAATTTTGCAGGTATTGGCTGTTCTCCTACAAGTGGTTATGCTTGCACTGCAAACAATGAAGTAGTGTTGAGTAAATATAGCAGTACCATGCATTACAGTCGATAGAGCCAGTGCTAAAGATCACATTGCTAGTGAAAGTTTGTTCTTGAAACAGAGGTAAGTGGAAATGGGGGAGCTATAGAAAGAACACTGTGAGGGGGAGCCTGTGCTTAAATCGAGGTTTTAGGAAACATTGCAGCCATGGCATTTATCAAAACATAGGGTTTAGAAAGTATGTTCAACCTTGTATTTCAGGCTGTAATGACTTGCTCTGTGAGTTGAGCTGATAGCAAGCAGCCTGTGAGGAGTGTGAGGCACCATGTAATCCTGCTTGAAATGTAGGTAAAAGGTTGACAGTATGGATTTTTTGCACTACTAATATTCAGAGTTTCCTTTTGCTTAAAGACAGACTCATAAATAATCTATGTTGAAAAATGCCAAGGCATACTGCAAGGTATATATATCTATTCTGCATTACTTTTTTGTACTTGATAGCTAATGGCCTTTTCATGCAGGTTAATTTAAAGATGAAAATGTATTTTATCACAGTGTTTCCTTATTCAGCAGTTTCCTGACACATAATGTAGTAGTAAAGTAAGTCCCAAGAACTGTGAAATTCTTATGTTGCTGGAACAGGTTGCTTTATCTTTTACAAAGCTAACTTCAAGTAGCTTATTTGTGGAATGCTGTGCATATTTCAACACTCTTTTATTAAAACAGATTGTGCTTTTGAAGAGAAAAGTTGTGATCTGATTGCCGTGACATTTAGATGGCCTGAACCATAGTCTTACCTTTTATGCCTAATGCATTACCTAAATTTGATGCTGTAGATACCATAGCTGGAAAGCTTGCAAATAATCTGGGGTTGCAATTTCCATCTAAGAAATAATTAATCAAAAATTGGCATATAATGCTCAAATGGCATGGGTTGGACAGATTTTTGTCTTGGCAGGTTAGATGTTTGTATTCTTTCCTAGGAAGAATTACTACTTTCAGTTAGCTATTGTTTACTTTGTCATAGAGACCCAAGCCCAATTAAAAAGAGCCAGAGAAAGAAATTATGAGGAAGTTTAACCCATAAGATGGTATATCACAGTCCTGAATCACAATGGTCTGTTTTCTATGCTCTACAAACTGTTAGTGGACAAAGCACAATGACTGTTGTTCCATTTCTGTATTTCATATTCTACCTGTTTCTGAACTGTGCTAAACAAACCTATTTTAATGCAGAAAGTTAGCTGTAGTCTACCCTCATGTAAGCTGAAAGTTTTCAGGGCATCTGTGTAATTCTGAAGGAGTATGTTTTGTGGAATGGAAGGATGTCATAAACTTCCATTATTTTTTTAATTTTTTTTTTCTCCCTTGACCTCTTGCAGTCAATATAAAAGGTATATGCAGGCAGTGCATCTTCCTGACTTGAGAGCTCTGTGTGACCTGTGTGATGACAGTGAGGAAGAGGATAGGGTGATATTCCTTCCTGGTAGTTCAGCTTCCCAACAAAGTAGAAGATAAAAGTGGGTATCTAAAGTAGCTTTAAAAAATACATTCTTTTTAAACTACTCTATTTTTTTTTTAGCTACTACTTCTTTGAAGATTCATGATGACTGGAATTTTACGACAGAATGCAGAGCATGGGGTAGTTGAGACCTTAACCCTGTTACCTTTGTTAGCTCATGCCATGGGTGGAGAAGAATAAGTTTCTTTCTATGAGAGCTAAGAGCATGAGTTTATGTCTATGTAGACACACAGTTCAGGTGAAGCTGTTTTGGAACACCAGCAGGATGTGTGGTACCTGCTTTGCTGTTGTTGGACCTCTGTTCAGGAAAGAATACAAAATGGCAAGATTGGTAGTAGTAATAAGCAACGTAGCATACCTGGGGAGAAGACAGTCTACAGTGTTTGAAGCTCAGGGCCACATCCTGCATCTCTTGGAGACTGAGGAGAACAAACCTGCTCTTATACTTGCAAATTACAAAGTTCGATGCAAATAACTGGTTTGGGGTAATATGTATGTTTATCTCACAGACACTTTTGGTGGCCAATGTGGCTGATTGCTCAGTTATTTAATATGGCTTATAGTACCTTAAGAGGCGTAAGGTGATATTGAGCACAGTTGTAACGTCTGCGGTGTGCCAGAAATAAAAACCATGTTTTTGTTCAGGCTAATCTTCAGTCCCTAAAAGTTTTGGGCATCAGTGTTCAGAAGAGAAAAAACCTGCTTTCCTCTTAATAGGACAAATCAGACTGGCAATATTGGTTTTGAATATTCTTAGTGAGTGGGCCTGATCTCCCTCTGTCATCTTCTGTAAGTTTCCCCGGCAAAGAATAAAACAAAGGGTCAATTTTTTTTTCATGTTGGTGTCCAAATAGTATTTAAATATAGTAATTTTTCCTATTTTGCTAGAAGGGGGGAAAAAATAGCTGCAGCTTGTGGCTGCACTGTGGCTTGCACTTAATTTTTTTTCCTTTTAGCAGTTTCAGTACAAGGTCACTGTGTAACCGTTACCAGCCATGTGGAATAGCAGGTAACAGTGAAGTTAAGCAGTGAACAAAAGCAAGTGCTTGCTATGGGATTCTCTGTTTAAAAAGTTACTTAGCACAATAAAGGGTTATCATATTTGTAAATACTGCTCAAATGCAGGCTGTGCACCTCCCAGTAGCATTGACATGCTTTGAATTCCTCCATAGCATGGATAAAGCTGACATTATCACCATGGTTTGAAGAGTGAAAGAGCAGAAAACTGCCCATGAAGAGTATTGTAAATAAATGTGAAACCCTCATTGGATGTAGAAACTGAGGTACAAAGTCCAGTTGAAAATATTTCCCAAAGCTGGTGTGTCATGGTATGTTGTGTGTATCCAAGCTTTGTGTACCAAACCTGTGGCTTGTTACTCTTGAGATTGCTCATGCTCCATTAGTGCCTTAAAGTCTTAAGGGAGACAGTAGATTTGCTGAGTATTTCTTTCCACTGGTGCTCCAACCTTGTTTATAACTAGGTGGCACAATTTGGCTGCATCTCACCTTTTGATTTCCTCCTCTGTCCTTCCTTTCCCCCCAGCAGACAACACATCCTTCCCCAAACACAAATCCACACTCCCATGTGTACAACACGATTGCATTGATGTAGTGATCTTTACCCTACCTGCAGAGTAGGCGAAACAGAGCCCAAATTGATCAAAGAATCACAGAATAGCTGAGGTTGGAAGGGAGCTATAGATATCTAGTCCAACCCCTGAAAGCAGGGTCAGCCAGAGCTGGCTGTCAAGGACCATGTCCAATTAGGTCTCGAATATCTCCAAGGATGGAGACTCTGCAACTTCTCTGGGCGGTCTGTTTCAGTGTCTGACCACTGGAGATTTACTTTCAGGATCTGCACCTGTAACTGTGTAATTGTTTTGTGGTGGGTTTTGTCAATAAATTGTAGAAGACTTTCCATGAAATCAGCATTTCAGGCAAGAACTGAAATGTCCTTGCCTGTTGAAGCAAAACTTGGAGTAGAGAATATTCAGAGACACCTTTCTGGAGACTGTTTTTAGTTTCTGTTAGCTGAAACAAGGCAGATCATTGTTACGTTCTCTGTGTTACCAGCAAAGAATGACCCATAGCAAATGCTTAAAAGACAGTTTAAAACTAGTGTAGTGGATAACAATAATGTCTAATAAGTAATGATTTTTCTTCTTTAAAACACACAACTTCATATCACACATGGCTTTAGTCGAAACACGTGATATTTGTTGCAAAGTGGTAATGTGATGTTAATGTGTATGTATGGGGTCTTATTCCTAGAAAAGCTGCAATTAGCTTAACATCCCGTTTTGAATTGATAATTCACATATGGTGTAGTGTGAAAGTATGCATGAAAGTGAACTCTGACATTTCTGGATTGAAAAAGAAGTGCTCTATGTGGTTGCTGTTTAAGTTATTTCTACAACATAAAATTCGCACTGTGTGTGTGAGTCCATATAGAACTTACAGTATTACTGTTTTGTTTTGGTAAATTGTTAGATAATCTGATAGAATAAAAGATGTAGTTATTTCAAGTCATTATGTTAATAAAAGTTAATGAATTTCAGGACTTAAAACATTCAGAGGTATAATGAAGTGAAATTTAGAAATATTCTTCTAAATTTAGAAACTGTGTTAGTTATGCAAACATGAAATTTTAGCTGATCTGATGAGATTTTTAACATTATAATTTCTGTCACAATAAATCATTTTATACATAAAAAACATATGCATATGTACATAGAGATATATGTATCTGTGTGTCAGATCTGACCTCCTGTAGAGGTTTCTATGCTGCCCTCCACCTTTCTTCTAATAATTCATTACTGGAGGAAGTCTATGTAGGTAAAATAACTTGTGAAAGAGATCTAAAATCTAGCTTCTGCTTCTGCTTTGCATGGACTTGTGTGCTGGTCAGAGTGGAAATTTATGGAAAAAAGATCACATGTAGCTAATTTTCCAGGTTTGAGCTCACATTTATGTGACTCAGATAAATCTTATTCTCAAACAATATATTTTACAGATATGTAGAGTATATTTTCACTTTCTCTAGGGTAGTTATGTATTATTAATAATAAGAGATCCTTTAAGATTGGGGGAATACACTGGAATATGCAAGCCTAGGTGAGCAGAAATAACTTTTCTTCTAAGTTATCTCTAAAAGTTTTCATTTTAATAATAACCAAAACATGGCATCTCTGAATAAGGTTGTCTTTTGATTTCGTGGTTTTTGTTTATTTTCTTTCCGAAATACTGATCTAGAATGCTAAGCATGATCATATACTTCTGACATGTTTTCTTTATTCCAAGTCAAGTACCATATTTTTGTTGTATTTCTTAATTTTTGACTGAAACAGGTGTGATTTGTCCTCCCACCTAGGTGTAAAGATGGCATAGAAGTCAAAATGGGCAGGTTTTTATATGCTAATTTGGCAGAAACTTGCTCGTGTATTCATGTGTAATCATTAAATTGTTACCTGTTGGCAATTTAGTAACATACTTGTCAATACCACTGATTAGAAATCAGGTCCCCATGCTGTGAGGACCATCCTTTTTTCAAAGATTATTTGTTATAACTTATCTCTTTCTATTCCAGAATAGATGAATGTTTAGCTGAAATGTGGACTACAAGCTAAGTTTCTTTCTGGTTTTTTACATTATGTTTTACCATAACATTCCAGACCTGGTTATACTGCAAGGATGCCTTTAATTCTGAAGTTACATGAATAATTTGTCTTGCTTTGTGCCATTAGCTGTGATAGGTCAGTAAGGCTAAAAGAGGCAACACAGAGAAGCTTTGTGTACTGATAAAGGAAAGGATTCCATTTTGAAGACACACTAGGAGCTGCTGGAGGTCTGGGAAAGCAGCAGTCAGATTTTCTGTTACTTCTCAGATGTGAACTAAACAGACTGTCCCCCAGAGCATGTTGGTGTTCTAGAAATGGTTCAGTTGACAGTGTGGGTGCATTCTGTAACTGGATTATCTTAGTATTTCATTACCAAGCTATGCACAGATACAGCACAGATGCAGTGGCCTTTCTCAAGGATGCAAGCTATTTTTATTTGGGGAAATGGGAATATCCAAATAGCCAGAGGTTTATTTTAGTGCTTTGTGCATCATAACTATATAAAGAACTTAATGAGAAATCATCTTGTTTCTCTAAGATCCACAGCTTTGCTCAGTTGTAGTTAAGGCAACTCGAAGGGGACTGTATCATTTCAGCCACTTGGGATTCATTTGCAGACAACACATCAGCTTGTGCTGGCTGTCATCCAGCTTTGCTGCTGGCAAAACATGTCTCTTAATTCTCTTTGTACTCTCAGCTACCCCACCAAGATCCTGTTCAGCCAGTTTTTCAAACTGGTGCTCAAATTCTTTCCTTCCCTCTCACCACCTCTTCTCCAAGAACTGTTTTTGAGTTTCATGGAAGTAAATGTACAGAGCAGGTTGTTTGATTCTTCCTTTTCTCTTTCTTCAGTTTTTAATCTCAGTACTGAATTTTTGAATACATTCCTTTAAATATGGAATGATTCATCAGAGCTCTCCTAGAAAGACTGATCTGCTGTAATAAGCAATAAAAGGTGGAGGGTGATGCCAATACATGGTGGTTCTTCCAGTTGAAATGAGGGCTGGTTGCAAGATGCAAACAGTGGTAAATAATGCGCTCTAACTCTGTTGCTATGAAATGAGTAGATTAACAGGGGAGACACAGGATGTGTGAGCTTGGTGGAGGAAGTCTAAAGGTGGGGCAGCCTTGCATGCTAAAATTGGGGGAGTGCTATGGAAGGTAGCATGAAGGTGAATGACAGGATGTAAATAGATGAGATGTTTTTTATTAGTGGAGTGAAGGAGATGTGGATGGAATTTACAAAATGACAGAGTTGTGAACAGGTTGTTCAACATATGAGAAAGAAAAATGTAATGTAAATCTGACACTGGTCTTAACTTGTCCTTAGCTTGCTACATTTGGGTGTGTGCTGGTTTGAGGCTGATTTTTGAGATGCTGCCTGAAATTTATAGGGGTGGAAAAGGAGGCTGAAGATGGCTTTTCCTCAGGAACACTGAATTGCTTAACTTACATTCATAAACACACAGAAATATATCTGCACTGGTTGCTTTAACTCCTTCTGATACGTGATAGGCAGTATTTATTGCCTGAGAGACTTTGAGGGCCAGTGTAATCTACAGTAATGAGAGCAGCCAAGCTTTTCATACTTAACCTTTCCAGAATTTGGAGATATCTCATGTAGATGAAAGAACCCAGTTTGGGGTAATCCCAAATTATATGCCACCTATGTGGTGGTGCTTTACTCACCATTTTGCCCCATGCTTTTCTTTTGGGTGTATCTTCCCATGCACACTCTTCTACCCCATTCTTCTCCTCAGTTAACCCATGTGATAGTTAAGCTGTTTTGGATAGGAAGTGTTGTTTATGTCTTCTGACTATTCTTCCCACACTCCTTTTGCCCTCTTCTGGAGCAGTACGCTCCTAAATTTGAAAAAGGCTGGGTTTTAAAATAGAAGTTTCTAAATAAGCACTGAACAGGGCCTGCCAACCATGTGGCAACTGTAAGCTGCTAGCCTCTGCTAAGAAAAGTAGAGAATGGTTTTGATGTGGTGATTTTTCCACTGGAAAGGAGTTTGCAATGTTGAATGCTATCACTGATGTTTAATAAATACGCAGTACAAATTCTTTTGTTCAGTTGAAAATAAAAACAAATGCTGCCTCTCATGCCTTCTTTAAACCATAGTACACTTGGAATATTTGGCTTTTTGGTGTCCTTATGCAGTATTTCACTCCTCTTGGTATCTTCTCTGGGTCTTCTGAAAATAGCTGTGTTGTTTATCAGTCTTTTCAGCTGTACATTGTGTGGAATACACCATCTGAAAATTGTGGCTATTTCGGTGCAACAAAACTGATTTTTACCAACATAACTTAAACCTTTTGGCCTGAGTATTTTCTACCTTGCCCAAACATTTTTCCCCTCTTGTTTTCTAACTTGCAGACTTTCTAAAACTACAGCTCTTCTGTTTTATTTCTAAAGCAGGTGCCTGCATACACTTGCTGCTTCCCTCAGATTGTGTGTGTTGGATTTCTTCTTGTTGCTGATCAAAATAGCTCCCTAATTGCACTCTTTATATAGGCTCTTGTGCATTTTCTGAAACAAGAAGCACAGGGTACAAAGTTGAAGGATTGGGGAGTGTTTTATTACTGTTCCATCAGTAAGACTCCGCTTCCTTTTGGCACGAATCCCTGTACACCTTCTGGAGGTTAATTCCTATCACCATTTTCAATCCCCATTTACAAATATTTGCTCTTTACTGTGTCCAGAAGTTAAAACAGAGAGTAAGATGGTCCTGTATTTAGTAAGAAGGCAATTCTCATGTTTGTGGTGTGAATATTTGTTCACATTCTCATTTGTTGTTGGTCTGTGGTGTCAGTCCCCAGAACTGCAATTCTGAAGTGGTTCCTTTTGAGTCCTCTAGAATTTTCATCTTTTCCTGGTGTTTACACATCAGCAGAAGTATTTTGAGCACTCTCAGATCTCAATTTTCTGACTTTCAGCTATCCTTAAACAAAGACTTGCCACATAGGCTCAGGTTCTTCAAGACTTCAACTTGTGGTAGGAACACAACCTGAACCTAGCAGTCAGAAGGAAACTGGCTTTCTGAATCTGCAAGAGTTTGGATTGGTTGTTTGATTTTAGTGTTTGCACACTACCAAAGCACACAGAACCAAAGAATTGCATTGTAGAGGCCTTTTTTTTTTTTTTTTTTAAGGATATTTCACCCTTATTAAGGTTTAAATTATCTTCTGCTTCATATAAAATAACTTTGGTTTATAGATTTCTATCTACATCTATATATTTTTTATCTGCAAATTAAGCAACTTGCGCAAGGTGCTTATGTAAGTGTCTCTCCTTACCCTGCTCTGCGTCTCAGTTCTCTGCCTGGGTATGTAGTAGCCACTACTACAGCATTTCTGAACTCTAATGGCGGTGGAACACTGGTTAGCTGTCCAAGCCTAGAAAGGGGCTTGAACTGTATTTGAGACATTGTTTTGAAATAAAGTGTGGGTAATCATGTCTTGCCTCTGCTCCTTATGTTCAATAAAGGATTTCTCACTTGAGGAGCCTTACCTTTGTGACACAAATCTGTAATATTTGTTCACACAGTGAATACAGTGTAGCTGAAGGATCAGGTCATTCCAACATACTCTTTTCTGAGCAGATAATGTAACTGTAAAGTGTTGATGGTAAATCAAACTAACCCTCTCTACCTCAATACAGGTTAAAAGACAGCATAAAGATATTGTCTGAGTTTCAAGTCAACTTGCAATTTGGTTTTGGGGATGGTTGTTTTGGAGTTGCAAACTACTGCTGAGAGCAGTGGGTGGCTTCTGCATCATGAGGTTAATTACTGCTTGCTTTGTGAGGTGAGGCTTTCCTGGGAGGGAGTTGCATCAAGAGGGAAGCTTAGAATAATTATATCTGTCCCCTGGAAAGTTAGCTAACAAGCTACTACTTACTGATTCAATTCATGTAGGTACTATAATACATTAGTTGACTATTATGAGCAAAGAATTTGACACTAGTATGGAGTAATAAAAAGATGGAAAATAACATTGAGCAAGAGAAATTGAGTCCTTTCCTCTTGAGAATTAACTATTGGGGGTTATCCATCCTACAAGTAGGAAATAGGATAGTTATTAGCTATTAGCTAGTGTTTGTAACACTTTTCTCCACCAATGACTTAATCGAGTTGGATCCAAACAAATGATGATTACACTTTTGAAAGTATCAGACCACATTTGTTTGGATTTTCTTAGTATATAACTTTCAAAATTTTAATAAATGCTGATGAGTGGCTATTGCAAAATCAGTATTGTGATTGATCTAGAAATATTTTTCTTTCAAATATTTTATAGATTTTATTATTGTTCAGAGTTGAACATTAACAGTATAATAGCATGACTTTTCATATGAGCTCGTAATTCTTCCATATTGTCCTAATGGTTCTTTTTACCATACTGTTGGTGTTCTTATTTTCTATTCCACAAATGCATATAGTTTATTTGCCTACCTTTTTCAGGAGCCCCATTTGCTCTTCAGCATGTTTGCAACAGCTTTTAGAGGTGGGGGGTGGGGGGAAGTGCTGAATTATTTTATTTTCTTAAAAATAGGTGTTTTAGTAGTGCTAAGTGCTCATTTCACGGAATTATCTGTATTGGTCAGTACAATAAAGTTTATTGCTTTATTTTTCAGTTTAATCAGCTGGTATCCAGTGATTTGAAAGTACTTGGAAGGAGCAATTACACACTCTGCAGTGATGGCCAGTTACTCATTCGACAAGTCCTTCACCCAGAAACTTCTAAGAAGGTATGAGATGAGACCTGCTGTAGAAGGGCAGTACTGTGTTTTAAGGACATCAAAGAAGATAACTTACAAGCAACACAATTCAACCTGTGGTGTTCCAAGAATATTTAAGATGATCCCCACCCTGTCTCAGACATGAGTAGTAGAGAAGTAGTCCTTGGCATTTACTCTTATAAGCCAGGTACAGTAGTTGAGGACTCCCAATGAGTGTAATAAAGAGGAAAATTAGGAAAGAGGATAGAAACAGGAACAATACAAGTACTTTAAATTTTGGGTCTTAGGAAATGGAAGCAAAGGTAAGGGGTTAGCCTCAGCAATGGTGATGGAGAGCTACTGCCTTGTTTAGGCTTGAGTTAATCCACAGGTTCTGCGTGGAGCCATGGGTTTCTACCGAGATCTGAAATTGGTAGGCGCCATATGTCAGTGTCCTGTAGAGAGTAAGCACACAGGCAGTGACTTGCCCTGGAGAATGGCAGTGGTTCCCCATCCATGTTTATTCAGTGGGAAGTATTACTACAGCTTATTTGCTACTCCCACATGAAGCAGGAGTCTCTATGTTCCTGCAAGGGCTTAGAGCAGACTGTCTTGCACAAGGAGAAGAATCTTTGCACAGGGTGGTGGCTAGTGAGTTAACCTGCTTGGCAGGGTCTGCAGGAGCCCCACAGGAATAGGAGCTGCTGACATGGAAAGAGTTGACTGACCAGTTTTTTTTTTTTTCTTTTCCTATATATGTAAGGGTATTGGCTCATGCTGAGTTTCTGCAAATATTCATTTCATATTTGTGTTATATTAAAACATAACAGTGACTTTTTATGCCAAGCACCTGTTTGTGTAGGGATGAAGCAAGTAAGGAAAAAGGAATGATATTTAACATTCAAACATGATAGTCCTGGTTTTTGTGGGTAATACTTTGTACTTCTCTATTGAATCAAATAAACTAAAACAAAACTAACATTGTAATGCTGTGGAAGAAATAATTGTCCATACCAGATCAAGGAATGGATCTGATCAAGAGCTGAGCCTCTTATTAGAACATTTCTTTCTCTTTTTTCTTTTTTTCCCTCCTACAACACTTTTTCATTTGCAAAATTGTATTTCTTCCTCCAGAAATGTTAATAAGCCTCAGACCCTGGCTCTTGCTTTTCCTACTGTTATAAGAGGCATTACCTTGTGACTTTTTCTTAATTCTTTATTTACAAAGGTGAGTGCTGTTTGACCAAACTGAAGTCAAACTTCCATGTAGTAAAATAGTTGGAGAGTGAGAAAGTAGTGAATTGAGCTGGAATTATCTGGTTTATTCCTTGAAAAACAAGCTAATGTTGGTGTGAAGTGCTGTTTTAAATTTTGATGAACAATGTTAAGTATCTTTAATTACTAATATATAGAACAGATAATTAAAGGTCTTATCCAGTATAAGACAGTAATGAAGAAATGTCTTTAACTTGCTGGAAGATATTTTGTACACTGTTATCATGTTTCAGTTCATTATGGCTTTTCACGGTAACCACAAAAGAGAAAATACAGTGTCTTAAATGGGAGTGGTTATAAAACAGCACAATGTAGTGGGGTTTTTTTTTTTTTTTTAATCTTCCCAGCTGTCTTGTCCAGCTGTTTTGCATAGGTCTGCCTCCAAGAAGCTCATCTAGAGTTCTAATTCTGTCAGGCTATGGAATTTGAACTGTCTCTCAAAGGAACTAAACTGGGCTATCACAGACAAGCTGGTGACATGCAACTATGTGATTTTTGAGACTACCCCATTCAGTCAAAAAATATTAATCAGAATTTAAAGGAATGGTGTGTACAAAACAAACTTTTTGCCTTCCTTGTAGAACTTCGTGCTCTCAGACTGCTTCTATTCCTTTTATGATCTGCGCAAAGAATTTCACACTTGCTACCCTAGTTCAGCCGCCGTGAAAGATCAGACTATCAAGACCATGGCAGAATGTATCCTTTTGCTTCAGCTTCTATGCCAGACTCAATTCTGCATCCTTAGGTTTTTACCTCTGTGATCATCACAGGTTTTATTCTTCTGATCCAAGATATGGGTTTTAAAAATTGACAGGTAAAATAGAAGGGATGTTCACTTAAGTGTGGGTTGGGAGGAGCAGCTCTGCTTGTAATACATTTTTGTTTTCAATTTGAGTCTGGCACTGGGTTCTAAACCATATTTAGTAAATCTACCAAGGAAAAACATCACTTACACTGATAGTTGATCTTAAAAGAGGGGCCTAGCTGTCAGTGGGCCTTTTCAGTACCAGCTGCCTGTAAGCTTCTACTGTTTGCAGACAGTAATAGTTCTCTTGCATGATGCTTAAAAAAAGCCCCAAAACTCAAACCAGCAACAATAAAATAAGCTAAAAACCTTGCATTTAAATTTTAGGAGGATTGCTGTGGCCCAGCTGAATGTGGTTAAAGTTCAATTGTGTTTGAAGTGAAAGGAACTTAGTCTTTTTTTTTCTTTTTAACTCAGTCTTTCTTTTTTTTAACTGTTAATGCTGAAATGATGAAAGCTATCAGTAGTTTTTAGACTGTTGACCATTAAAGTGAATATTAACTGGTTTATGAGCAGAGTAGCATGTCTAATGGTCATGTGTCTCAGCTAAGACCAGTAAATTTGGTTACCAGTTCTGTGTTAATATCAGGAAAGCCTTGTGGCTTGTTTACAAATGATTGTGTAAGTCTGTTATTTTCTATAATCACCTGTTTAGATCTAGGCTTGGGAACAGACGAAGCAGAGGAAGACTTCGGTGTGTGGCAAGTGAAAACCATGGTGGCCATAATTTTCACCATGCTCTCTGAAAGCTGTAGTAAGTGAACTATTAATACAGACTGCTGGTGGGTTTTTTTGGGTTTGTCCCCCCCCCCCCCCCCCCCAAAGAATTGGCAGTAGTACTGTCATTCTTAAGTAATCTCTGACCCTGGTTATATTTAAACTTCCTGTTTTGTTGCAGGTCACTTATTTACTGAGCCTGAAAACGTGAAACACAAGTATGAAACAGGTCCTTGGTAAGCACGTTTGTAGTGGTTGTTTACAACCAAAGATGAAACTTGTCTTCAGCCAGGAAAGCTTATGGACATTTCCCCATAGTCACTATCAAAGTAGGCTAGCCCTGAGAACAATAACAGGGTATTCAGCCTCCTATGAAGACAGACTATGGCTTTTATGTTTAATGCTGTACTTTAGTCCATCTCTTTAAAGTCACTGCAAGTTAAATGCTCTTTGTTCTTTAGTTTCTGTTTAGCATGGCAGCGAGGCTGACTTATCTTACCCAGTGGTGAAGAAATATTTGTGAACTTTCCCTAAGTCAACAGGGGTTATATCTAGTGCACACTGCTGAACTACATGGTACTTCTGAAGAGTGATCTAATATGCTTTGTATTGCAAATTGGATTTATGGAGAGAAGAAACAGACTAGTTATTTGAGAATGGAACATTTTAAGCATAAATAATAGATATTCTGTGTATTCATAATTAGGAGTGCCTTTATAATAATTGGATTGTTTGGTTTATCTGAATAAGATTAATCCAGTTCCTTATTATTTCACTTTGAGATGTTTTTTCTTCATTTTTTTTATTTTTTTATTTTTTTTAAGGAACTGCAATGTGCTGACAACATAGTGTATCTTAGGCATTGTGTATATAAAAGGATTACCCCAGTTATCTTTTCTTTGTTAAAATGATTAACAGAATTAGAAGAGTCTTAACAGCAAATACACAGATTTGCAAGCTAAACTAGTAGCAAACTGAAATCTGCTAAGGTAAGGAAAACATAGATTAAAGCTTGCTCCTTTCTCCTTTCTGTGCAGTAGTAAATCTGAAACAGTGAACAGTGATACAGTAATACGTGCCAGGGGTTTGCCATGGCAGTCTTCAGACCAAGATATTGCTCGGTTTTTCAAAGGACTCAACATTGCCAAGTAAGATAATAAGAACTTGTCTTGCTTTATCACTTTGTTTTTATAGCAAGATTTTTTAGTATTTGTTTAACACACATCCCCCACTAGAGTCCTAGCTTTTATCTTTCACCAGCAAGGCCCCTTCACACCCAATGGTCATGATAACTGAACAGGTTTACCAGCCTTAGGTTTGTAAGAAAGAGTTATGAGTGAAGAAGAAAAGAGGCTTGTTAGTTGAAAACCAAAATCCTTTCATTTTTTGCTGGTACTGAAAGGGAGAAACTCCAACTGCATTGATCAAGGTAGAGTCCAAGATATAAAAGAAGGTTGAATTCTGTGTCAACTCTTCGATACTTGTTATACCTCCTAAACAGGCTGGATTCAGAAACATCCAAGTGTTGTTTGGAAGAAATTTTCGTATGACTGATGTATGTGTGTGTATTTATATATATGTTATATAGAGAGAGTGAGTTTAATTTAGCATACCTGTCAATTAATATATATTCCAGTTTCTTAACACTGAGAGAGCCTATTTTTCTTCTATTTAGAGGTATAAGGAAATTCAAATCTGCATTTCTGAGATGATGGGAGGGTCTTGCAAATTTACATCTGCATGGAAGCTGAGAAAGTGTGAACAGCATGAAATCCAGGATCTCACTGAAGGGGATTCTGCAGTATGATTGTGTTACATAAAAAATGAAATTAAATTATATGTAGTAGCATTTTCTTTTGTGATCAGTAAATTCCACGTCAAAGTCTGATTTCCTTACTATTCTTACACAGTTTTTATTAAACATATTAAAGATTCAGATTAAGTTTATTTTTGTTGGCTTTACCTTCCAGAGGTGGTGTGGCTCTTTGTCTGAATGCTCAAGGAAGGAGAAATGGGGAGGCATTAGTTCGATTTGTCAATTCCGAGCAGAGAGATCTCGCACTGGAAAGACATAAGCACCACATGGGTAGCAGATACATCGAGGTAAGAAGTGGTGACCTGAAATAAATCTCTGGGGAGCAAACTGGATATTTTAGACTACAGCTGTAAATGAGGAAAAACTGCACTTGCATTTTGGTACTTTGGGCAAAATAGAAATCTCTGATATGTGGAAGGGTGTGTTTTGGAGTTGAATGTTGTAATTTTTCTGTTAGTTTTTTAAAATCTCTTTCTCTTTAAGGTTTACAAAGCAACTGGGGAAGAATTCTTAAAAATTGCAGGAGGTAAGTGATGCTGGAGTTCAGGGTGATTACTGAAGTTCATAGGAGTATAGTAATAGTTATGATATTTTCCTTTTCTTTTTTTTTTTTTTTCTCTTGGCTGAGGGCACAAGTAGATGATAAAGTAGCTTTCCCTGTTTTGTCTTCCAAGAATACTTGACCCTGTCAAGTTCTGATTTCACATGGTTGAATTTGAGTTGTGAGCATTTGGGTTGTGATGTTCACAGCCAGATCTTGCTGTTAGGGAGGAAGATGAGCCTTTGCAGTAGAAGCATCTCTGTATCTTGTGTAAGTTCACACACACCCTGTCTTTGTTCCAATTTCATAAAAATATGAGATACTTTCAGGGTAAGGGATTTTCATTTCAAAATATATTGCTGGGTGTTAGTATTATCTCAAGTCTTCTCTGGGTTTGTTGCTAGCTATACTAATCTCCTGTTTTTTCTACTTAATGATTTGCTGCTCCTGCAGCCTATGGAATTGACTGTTATCTTTCTACCAGGCACCTCCAATGAAGTGGCCCAGTTCTTATCTAAGGAGAATCAAGTTATCATCCGGATGAGAGGCCTTCCCTTCACTGCTACTCAGGAGGATGTCTTAGGGTTCCTGGGGCCAGAGTGTCCAGTCACAGGAGGGAAAGAGGGACTTCTCTTTGTTAAATACCCAGACGGCAGGCCCACAGGAGACGCATTTGTGTTATTTTCCTGTGAAGAATATGCACAGAATGCACTTAAAAAGCACAAAGAAATACTTGGAAAACGTTACATTGAACTCTTCAGGAGCACAGCAGCAGAAGTCCAGCAGGTTGTAGCTATTGGCAGTGAGACTTGAAACTTAACAGTTAGAACTTTTCTTCTAACACTTGCACGTAAACGTGTTGTAGACAACCATGAAAGTCTATTACCTCCAGGATCTCAAGTTCTAGAAAGGGCAGTATATGATTCCTGATTGCTGTGGAAAATTGCATGACATTGTTTTTGGTTTTTGCTGTTAGCTTTTTTACTCCCACTTTTTTTTTTTTAACATCCCTCAGATTCCGAAGTAAAAATGATGCGATAGGTTTTTTTTTTTCTACTTCTTCAAGGTTGATTGAAATTACACAAATAATTCTAAAAATGTACTAGATTGGTAGTACTGTAGTAATGCTTCTCAAAAATCTGCAGCGTTGTCTTTAAATTCTGGTCTCTCTGTACAGAATTTCTAACATTAAATTCAAATCTGGATGCATTAAATCAGCTTTTGCTCCAACTGCTTTGTTGGTAACAAAGAATTACCAGGATGTATCTGACTTTTGGTGAAAGGAAGTGAAATACCTGCTTTACTAAGATAATATATTTCACTTTTGTCCTTCACCAGTTCCTGTCATCACCTTCTGAAACTGATACAACCATTTTGTATTGGCACCAGCAACTCAAGCCTGTGAAAACCATCTCATGATGCATTTTTTTTGCCACAGTGACCAAGTCTGCTCTCACTTTTTTTATGGAGACCAGGATAAAGTTTCTATTCTACTGCTACGTCTTCCTCTATGACAGTTTTGGTTTGGGTTTTGTGTTTTTGCGGGGTTTTCTTTTTTCCTGCTGTTTAAGCAAGAGATGATTTTTAGGGTATTACAGTCTCCTTGTCTGAGTCATTACAAGAGGTAAAGCCAGCTCCCAGCTATTTAGTGTTAGTACAAGGTAATTACAATAGTCTATTTGCAAATAAGAGATAAGATTTCTGGCCTGTAATGTGCTGAAAATAAATTCCTGAAAAAAGGCTTCTGTTGAGACAACCTCCCTAGACTGAATCAGTATTGACAAAACTAAACTTCTTGTTTAGCATCTCTTTCAAAAGAGTGAAATCTCTTTTCTTTATTTCTGATAATCATCACTAAATATGATTTTCAGCATTATATCCCAACAGCAAGATATTTTCCCTATGTCACTTGGGAGTGAGTCAGGAGAAAATAAGATGTTGAGATCAAGGTCTCCTATAGTTCTTTATCCCTGTTTTTTTTATTATCCCTAATTTTTTCCTCCCCGCCCTGGACTTGGAGATGAGCACTCAAGTTAAAAAAACCAGCACCCTCACTAACTGGTCAAGTTTTATTAATTACTTAGAGCCGCTGTTTTTACTTGTTAGTTATTTAAGGTCTTACTTCTTCTAGAACGACTGGTTTTAATTTACCGGAATTTAAGTAAGAACTGCATGTGACAATACTGGTTTATTAGGACAAATGTGATTTTTCAGATGTTCCTTTTTGGGATATTCTGAAATGAACTGTAATCTGCTTTTAACTTATTATTAGAGATTAGGAAGGTCTGTTGTTAGGGTTTAGCAAATTAAATTTTTTATACTTCCTCTCTCCCCTTCTGATTTTGAAACTAGATGCCCAAAATGAAACAATCTATAATCACTTGGTTTGAGAAGGTTTGGTTTTATTTTGTTTTTTTCCCCTATGATGTTGGAAGTGGATTTAATTAAATATGTGAAATAGTATTGTGAGAATTGATTTGTATTCAGCAAGATGATGTGTTAATCTCTATGTGCTTTTTTGCCAACAGGTACTTAATCGATATATGTCAACACCTCTTATTCCCACTCTCCCAACTCCCATCATTCCTGTCATACCCTCACCATACACCATTGCCACGGGTAGCGTACGTGACTGTGTTCGGCTCAGAGGCCTTCCCTACACTGCTGGCATTGATGACATCCTGGAATTCATGGGAGATGCCACAGGGGATATCAAGCCCCATGGAGTTCATATGGTCTTCAATCAACAGGTAACAGGATTTTGCACAGAAGAGCTAACTTTCCTATTACTGAACAGGGTTAGTAGTCAGGGTAGCTTACCTGTTATTAGTTGTGCTTTGTCTTCTGTAACCTTGAGAAAATACTGTCGTTTGTGACTTTTCCTCATTTCTCTTTCACTTTTACATACACACTTTTCTTCCTATATATGTATGCATAAGACTGTCTCTGTGATAAATTACTCTCTTCCTGCAGAAGGTGGAAGTAGAGTTCTGTTAACTGGCTGATTATATGAGTCTTGCCTTTCTGCTCCTAAAAATAATTGTTGGGTTATTAGTGATTGGTGCCAGATGAGAAAGAACAATACAGATTTTCAATAGACATTTGGTCTCTGTTCTTTCTGTATTTCTTGTGTCCTGGCTGTTTTAATAACAGATTATTTCCACATCCCATAGGGACGACCATCAGGTGATGCTTTTATCCAAATGAAATCTGCTGATAAAGCCTACATGATAGCTCAAAAATGTCACAAAAAAATGATGAAGGACCGTTATGTGGAAGTATTCCAGTGTTCAGGAGAGGAGATGAACTTTGTTTTAATGGGTGGCACTTTAAATCGTAGTGGCTTATCCCCACCGCCATGTAAGTTACCATGTAAGTCTCCAATTCTTCTGCTCTTTGCTGCTAAAGGCTGATATGTGGTAGGTGCTGAAGCTTTGTGGCCTTTCACCTTTTGACTTGGGTTTTGCCGTGATCAATAATCATCCATCTGTGTACATGCTGAGATTGATATTGTTCCCAATGTCAATAATGGGACTGATCAGAGGCATTTTTATTGTATTTTCGGTGATGAGTAGGGGGCAGCAAGGCCTTGCCAGTGAAACTGTTGCACACTTTGCTTTTTGTGGGTGTACTCTTCTGAGCTCTGCAGTAGACTTGCCTGTAGTGTAACCTACTTGGAATTAAAGGGATTATTAAAATGGGGAGAAATTCTAGATTCTAGCTGCCGATGAGTGCTCTTGCTATCTTGCCTTAGAGCATTCAGAAGGTACTCTTTGGGCTTACTTTTGAAAGAAAGCACCCTCTGGGATGGTACACTGACAGATCATAGTGGTCAAGTTGTATTGATTTTTTTTTTTTCCCCCTCAAGATTACAGTGAGCCTTATTGTGGCACTATAATGGAACTTTACCATTTTTATTAATTTCAATACCAAATAACAAAGCAGATATTAACATGCATTTGTAAAATAGTAAAAAACTGCCAAATATAGTATATAAAAAGAATTTGACTGCACACCAAGCCAAACTTAATGTTCATTCATGAAAATACATTAGACTAGTGATCTAGTGGGGTATTACTTTTTCCATTTGCTAGATCCCCAAAAATACTTCTTGAAGTTGCAAGAGGCTTACACATGAGGTTCCTGGTGTCAGCAACTGTGGATGCCCATGTGTAGCTAATTGTACAGTACTTTTGTCCCACAGAGTACAACTTCTGTTTGAAAGAACAGAGGATGTGTTGGTGTGCACGCCTGCTTTCTGTACGCACATGGCTTTATGCTTTCTTTGAATAACGCTGCAGTTCCCTACTTTCCATTTATATACGGACAAGGTTGCTCAGTTCTAGGAGTGGTGAACTCTAAGGAATTGCTTTTTTTTAAATGTCCCCATTGTCATTTGTGATGATGTAGCAGGGGTTTCCAGGGGAGAGGCTATAGAGCAGTCTTTGCACAAGTGCTCACACCCAGATGATATTAATCACATTGGGATGAATAATTCCTTTTGTATTGAAGAGATCTCTATTCTGATCCTTTTTTGTTGCTCTGTCCTCGTTTGTTTAGGTCTCTCTCCACCAGCCTATGCTGCTTTCCAGGCAGCAGCTGTGATCCCAGCAGAGGCAGCAATTTATCAGCCACAAGCCCTTTTGCCAGCCACCAGGACTCCCCAGGCTTCTGCAGCTACTCCTCAGACTGTTACCTACTATCCAGCTCAAGCTGCTCAGCTTTATATGAATTACACTACTTACTATCCCAGGTAACCACTAGACTTAGCTGCTTCTCCTCCCATTTCATCTCAGTGGAACAGACAATGTGTGCGGTCACTTGTGAACAGCTCTTAAACTTGTTTTTCTGGTATAGATAATCCTGGGAACTTGATGTTCTTCAACAGAGGCAGTAGCCATTTTTGCCTGATTCTCTGTGGCCTTGTAATGAGTTTGGCTTTTCTGTAGGTTCTGTTTGAGTTTCATGATAATGTTGGTCTAATATTTAACAGTGTTTTTGACATTGAGGCAATGTCATCAAGGTGGTTCTATTTCCTGGACAAACGAGAGGCTGTGTCAATACGTGTCTCTACCCTCGAGTTTGTTCTTGTACTTAAAATACTGTTTCCATACTGGAAGACTCATCATAGGTGTGTACTAGGTTTGATTTCTTATATCAGTGAGACCAAAGAACACTTTACATGTGTAAGCAGAGTAGAAGATCTCCACTTTTTTCCCTTCCCACAGATGGTATCAACATTGCTCACTAAAGTCTGGAAATAGCTTGCTCATTGATAGCTCTTAGGCTTCTGACACTTACTAGCCAGAGCATCTGGTAACCTGCTAGGTGGGCCCTGACCACAGCTGCTACTTTGCTTAATGTTTTGTGGCTAAGAAGTCCCAGTTTTGAGCCCTTGCCTGCTTTTTGTACTATGACTTTCTCTCTTTTCCCCCACTTTCTTTTTCCTCATGGTTTTATTAACAGCCTGAGAACAAATCACCTGCAGCTACTATTTTTCTTCTCCCCTGTCAACTAACAAATGCCAGTCTTTGCCTTCAACTACAAATGTTAGCAATGTTCCTTTCCTTCCCTTATGTAAAAATAAATTATCAGATGCTGAAGAGAAATTTTAAAAGTCCACAACAGGGCTGCTTGGATTTCTGTGGGTTTTGGGGTTATTTAAATTTTCATTTTCATCTTTGCCTATTTCAAGTACTAAACCCAGGTTTTAGTTTTCACAACAATTTTGCCTCTTTCTCTTTCAGTCCTCCAGTATCCCCCACCACGGTGGGGTATCTTACAGCTCCTCCAGGAGCTGTAGCTGCTGCTGCCACTGCCACCCACACTCCGATTCTGCCCCAGCCTGGAGCATTAGTCCGTATGCAGGGCTTGCCATATAATACAGGAATAAAGGAGATACTCAGTTTCTTCCAGGGGTACCAGGTCAGTATGCAGTCCCTCTCCTTGGTATTGTATTTGGGCCCCTGAGTGGGGATCAAACTGAGCAAGTGGGTGTTGTCGGAAACAACTGAACAAGTGTGAAAAGTCAATGTTGTATATTTAACTGGCAGACAAAAGTCTACACAATTTGCCTTATTTCTTATGTAATAAACATATACTAATTTGACAGCAGTAGTTTGGTGTCCAAGGGTTAGGACTTGAGCTTAGAGAGGCAGAAGGCACAAAGCCCCAGGGTGAGTGGACCTGCCAGAGGAAAGTGGGGGTTGCCAAGAGCTTTCAGTTCTGGCCTATTTTTTATGAAAGTCCTATGCAGGGGCAGGTTTGAACTTCAACACTTGGGTGTTAAATCCTGCTGGGGGCAAAGTTTTAGTACAAAAGGATGGGGCATATGTGTGGTGACTTGTTTGCAAAAGGAGAGGGACAGACCTCTCTGTCAGACGCTCTTTCGGGCACTAATTATTTAGGTTACAGGCAGGAACATTTTCCATTTAGACTGCATTACATTGTAACCTAAAGGAAAACTGTATTCACCAGACCATTTTCTACTGATAGCAAATGTTCTATGTGCTATAGACAAATTTATCCACTCTGTGCTGATTCAGTACTCTATGAGTAAGCAAACACATAGAAACTTGAGGAACATTTAAAAGAAGACAAATCAAAAAAAAAAAAAGAAAAAAAAAAGAAGAGAGAAACAAAAGCAAGAAAGCAAAGCACTATGTACAAATGGTTTTCTCCAGCAGCACTTTTTAAATTCATGGAATGGGTCCTTCCATGTCTTCTGCCTGTTTGCTCAGAGGATATTGTACTTATACCTTTGTTTTGTCATCACGCTTGCTAAAAGGGAAGATAATTGAGTACGGTTATATTCTGGTGAGTATTTAATTTCTGTGCATAAAAGCAGTTGCACAAATAGAAAAAATACCCTGTTGGCACTACTGCCGAAGCCCTGACTTAACATCAAATGGGTGGGTCTCAAATGACCCATTCAAGTGATGTGTATGGGAAAAGACAATTTTTTCATGTTTGTCCTTCAGAATTCTGTAAGTTGTGTAACAGTGATATTGCTAAAGCTTAAGATGCAGATGAGGTTTTTTTTTTTTTAATGCATAGCAGGAGTTAATGTGAAACATTCAGGCATGATACGTCTTTTCTTTAAGATTCTTAGTGAACAATGGGCTTTAATTAGTAGAGCAGTATGTCTGCTATGTAAATGAAGGTAGACTGAGAACCAATGCTTAGAAATGCATGTTTGAATTTTGGAAGACTGGGTGCTCCACCTGTTGTGGCTTCTTTTCAAATGGTACATTGGTGGTTGCAAATAGTTTCACATACTTGGTTTTTCAGTGGAAAAATTTGAAAGTCAGCTGATGAAAAGTGTGTTGAATTTTGATAGTAGTTAAAAAGAAACAAAATCTTGTATTTAAGAGCTTTTTCTTCAGCAGATACTTCCAGAGTTCAAACCAAATGCAATTACGTGTGGCTTTCATTGTTTACAGACAAACAGTAGTAATCATTCATCTGTTGCTTATCCATTGATATTTTACTTTTTGGTTTTGTTTTGTTTTAACTTACTGGGAATTTTGGTGGATGAATGGTGGTTGTATTAAAACCTAAAGTGGAGAAGCCTATTTTCTGAATTGAAATTCAGCCAGAACTGTAAGAGCACCATTGAAAAATGTGACCTGAACCTCCTTGCATGGAACAGGTCAGCGACAATGTCTGGTAACTCTGTCTTCTACTAGATCCTCAGTTTAGTGAATGTGGACTTTGGGTCTGCTGCTGAGTGTTCCATTTTCCTTGTTTCTGCTTTTGGAGAGCAGTTCACAGTGTTCGTATTGCACTATTCAGTGTTTCAAATGAATAGAAATTTAGCTACAAGGTGGAAACTATATACTTCTGCTGCAACCTCTTATCGTCATTTACTGTTATTACATTGGTCACCTCTTTGATTTCTTTAGAAGATGTTGTCCAAATGAGAGCGGGTTCAGTATCTTAGAAAGGAGCCAAGGAATTATTTTGCATTGTTCTTGGAATCCCACATGTGGTAATACTAGTTTTATACTCGCTCATTCCTTTAGGGGAGAAAGAGGTGGTGACTTACTATACTGGGGCAATATTATGGCTCTGGAGCAATAACTGATTTTTTTTTTCTTTTTTTCTTTTTTCTTTTTTCTTTTTCTTCACCCTTTCTCTCTTACCACATTATTTTTTCATTTTCTGTTGCTGCCAAGGATTTATTGCATGATGCTCCTGCTCATTTATAAAGTGAGCCCCTTGTAATCATCAGTGGTTTGGGCATGGTTTTAATCTCTGTATAACTAATTGATGTTGGTATTCAGTGGGCTTCAGCATTGGTATTCTGGGAACCAGATCGGAGATGCTGAGATGGAAGGGTGATTTTTGTCTTTCTGTGTCCTTGTCTGAAAGAAATAGGTTTGAAGTTTCAATTCTTGCTTTATTCTTTTCTGTTTTCTTCCTTCAGTCTTGATGGGCTTTGTATATTGCATGTATGCACATGTTGGTACTTGAAGTGAAAGCATCTTTCATACCAGACCTGCCTCTTAAGAGATAGACTTTACTTATCATGGGCTTCAAAAAGCTGGTCTCAACATCAGTACATGCTTCTTACAAATAATGTAAAATTCTATACATCAGCATTTTAATTTTCATATAAGTGTATAAAACCTCTTGTTTAGTGGTTCAGCAGTTTGATTTCTTCTTGTTGTTCTGCTTTCTTATTTTTATTGTAGAGAATTCCTTCCAGCTTGCATGTGTTTAATGTATCTTGCATTAAACAATCTTGAAAAACCTGTGAGGAATTTAGTAGTAAATCTTGGAGATGTTAATTTTTCCCATCATCTTCCTGTATAGTATTGTACTGTAATCTTCAAAAGATCTAATATTAGTACACTGATTCAGTTAGTAATTCATGTTAAACTGCTTTTTAGTTGTACTGTAATGCAACAGGGCTATTGATTTGACTCCAATCTTATACTGGATACATAGATAAAAGATACTTAACAACAAACCCCAAACCAACCAAAATTGCCACCACGACAAACCCCAAACCAGCCAAAAACACCACAACAACAAATACAGTTTGAATAGCACAATGAGTCATTGCTCTGACAGGTACTGAGTACAAGTGACTCAGCATTATGGGCATCATGCTAAAGTAAGGGATTTGTGGATGTTTACAGGAAACTTCCATTATAATAAAAAAAAAAAAAAGTGATTGTGAAGAGAACCTTCTAGAATTCAGAAAAATAATTAATCTTTCAGATTCTCTGGGGAAACTTTTGAGAAAGAATTGGTGCAAAAATAGTAATTACATGCAACACACTGCTCTGTTACTTCAGGCCATCACTCTACAGATGTAGAAACAATGAGAGAAATTAAATAAGGACCAGGTGTAGCTGAGTGATGGATTTACAAGTAGTTGTTTGTACAAATCAGAATGAAATGCTGTGCTAAAAAGTCATTCTCTTTATCAACTGGCTAAATCCTGCATGGATTTTACTTTTCAACCTTTAGATGAATCAATGAGAAATATTTCTAATCTCCAAAGAATGTGCTGATTTTATATATATATATTTTTTTTTCTTTACTGATTATGAGAATGCAGAACACTGACAGAGATGGTATTCTGACAACTGTTAGGTTTGTGTACAGGTAGGTGCAATTCAACTGTGGCCATGGTCCTAGCTGACCAAAAGCTGATTCATATCTGTCATTTTAGCTAGCATTCAGCATGCATTTAGTAACAGTAGGCTACTTTTTGGAGGCTAGCATGTAAAGTAAACTCATGTCTGCCTAAAAAAGTCTGTGTGGATAAGTTCTTAGAAAGCAGACTTCCTATTTAGGTAAGTTGTGTGTAATTATGGTAGTGCTTCAAGTACTAAAAAAATAAACTAGGAGAATACTAAGATTTAGGGGCTATGTTCATCATCTGAGCATTACTTAAAGCCTCCTGAATGTGCTGAAAGAGTCTAGGACAGAAATGAAGGGACTTCTTTGCGTACGTGGGTTTTTTTTTTTTTTTTTTGTAGGTGGAATTTAAAATAAATGCTGTTCCTTAAACCTGTGCTGGGCTTAGGTGCTTTTTATCTGCAGCTGAAAAGAGCTTGTGCAATATACTAATCCTTCAAGTCTTCAGGGACCCAGAATTCAAGGCTTATTGTTGATGGGGAAGAAGGGTGGCTTGTGCTTAAAACAGTAATAAGGAAGTGAAGGGGAGTGGATGGATGGCTTAATTCCAAAGGCATTAGCAACATTTCTCCTGTATCAGGACATCAGGCTTCATTGTTCCTTACTTTTTAAGGATTAGGGCTCTTTTTTTTTTTCCCCCCAAATTCCATGCTTAAACAAAGGAGTATTCTGTTTTCTATGGGTTCCTTTTGAAATCTGACCCTTCATAATCTGAAAAGGATAGATACCCCATGCCTGTGTGCCAGCTCCAGGCATAGCACCATCTGACTAAGGAAGAGAAAGAGAATGTGGTAGAGGATGAATGCCCACTCACTGGTATTTGAAGTCATCTGGCAATATAGATGTTATTATAAGCTCTTGCCATGCACTTGTAATAGAGTATCTGGTTTATTTGTTTTATTCCTAAATTTATCTCCCACCTGGGAATGTTACTTGTGTGGGGAAAGCATCTGTGGAACTGAGTGTAGTAAATTAGTGGTTACTGTTTCTTCTGTTGCCTTCCATGCTTGACGTAAGAGACTAAGTGGCACCATCTTCAAGCTGTATTTTTGGGAACAGGTATTACATATTTCACTGTCTGTTCCACAGAGCATTCAGGTGGTGGCCAGTGATTCTGTCGGCACACTTAGGGTACAAGCCACGTTAGGGTGTTTTTCCTCACTCTTGTGTCAAATGTTAATTACCTGGTCATTAGGTCAGATTCTGTGTTCCAGGCTTACAGTATCTAAACTTTCTTCCAAAGTCTGAGAGATGGATTTCTTCCCTTGGGAACAGAGTTTATTGGTAGTTCAGGTTAGAATTGCAACTGCAATCCTGAAAATGCCATTTTGCCTGGGATGTTTTCTCTTCCAAGGTGGATATAGATATATATATATATATATATAATTATAATTATTTTTTCTTTTTAGCTTTCATTCTCCTCCTCCTTCCCTCTTTTTTTTTTTTCCCTATTTGTGTCACATCTAAATATACTTTTCTATTTTGATTTTAGCAATGGATTTTTTTTATTATTATTTTATTTTTTACCCCAGGTTGCTTTGCATATGCTTTTTAGACTGATCCTTGAATGCCTACTCTAGGAGATACAGAAATGAAATGGAAATTGGTGTCTTTCTGTTTGGTGTCCTGTTTAAATCTGTGTACAGTCTGTGAGGGACAAATTCCCATATTCCTTTCAACATAGCAGATAGTACTGAAAGAAATAGCATGGATAAAGAAGAAAACAACAGTTATAAGGAGAGTGTAGTATACTAATTATTATTTTTTTAACCGGTCTGTCTCTGATTCCTATTACCTTTTTCCTTTTTTTTTTTTTTTTTTTATTTGTTGTTGTTTTAGTTTGGGTTATTTGTTTTTGGTTTTGTGGGTTGGTTTTCTTTTTTTTTTTTTTGGTTGGTTGGTTTTTTAACTATGATTTTGCTCTGTAGTAAGCATAGCAGGTGGTCTACCTAGGAGATGCTACTGTACTGGATACAGTCATAAATGTTCATCTCCTTGGGGGGGGGGGGATGTTATTTAACATATATCTGTCACTACTGTCAACTATTATCATATGTTATTGAATATTATAGACTATATTACAACATAATTTAATATACATGAGTTAAAATATCTGCCACTTCAAATGTTAATATCTAGAAAGGTATTTATCTTATGCTTGTAAGGCAAAGTGTTGATTCTGTAAAGAACCAACATGCCCTTTGGGAAACAACATTTTGCCTTTGTCTTCAGCTATGAAACTCCCCATTGTCACAGCAAGATAACCGAAGAAGAATGCAGGGAACGTAAAGCGCCATTCTTCACTATTTGATGGAATCTCTGTTCCATTCAGCTGTGGGATTTTTTTCCCCCATATATATGTGTATGTGTGTATATATATATATATACATACACATACATACATACATATATATATATATATGTATGCATACTCTTCTCGTCATCTTTCAGTCTGCTGTAGAGCTGATCACTGACACCAGATTTAGTAACTGTTTGCAAAGGTTCTGTTTTGCTTCTGTCTACTAATTGTGATTCTAAATGCCAATCCTATCCCATACCTAGTTTCCAGCTTTCTTGGATCCTATTTCTCATCTCTGATCACTAGAAGAAGCTATTATAGCATATGCTGAGAACCAGAGAGCATGCTGAGAGGTATGTCTTAATGACCTTCACTCTGCAGCTGACTTTTCTGATGGAGCTCTCAATTTGAATGGTGTTTTGTGTAATTTTCTTTACTAGACTAAGCAAGACTATTTGATGGCTACTCAATGTTAAAAGAAATTGCTTTATTGTCTGAATTTACTTCTGCATTCTTCTTCAGTCATTCTAGAAAATAGCTTCCCTCTTTTTATCATCTAGACTACTATATTTTAATGCTACTATTGACATACTGAGAGTAAGAGGAAACCTCTGAGTGAGAAATAATAGAAACTTCTAGGTTGGAACAGAAGTCCAACTCCCCCCAAGAGCTGTGAGCTAACAGGGAGGAGGGAAGAATGCAGCAGCTCTGAGGAAAGAGGCTGTGTTTCTGTTCAGAGAAGAAAGGAAGGTGGAAATGAGATGATAGTGGGATAAGATGAGGGTAGTGGATAAACTAACATTGAGGTCTGCTTTAATCTTACTCCACTTTAAATTTAAGGGGGACTATTGCAGTATTTGGTAACATTTTGCTAGCTGTTTGTGTGATAAGTGTAGGTATTTGAATATACAATGTGGAGTTTTATATTACCTCAGTATTGTCACACTTGGATGGGAAAGAAAGTACAAGATTCTAGTTTAGCGAACTTTCAGATGATTATACTGGGCCTATTGCATTGGAGGTGAAGCTAGCAAAACTGTATTTCTATTATGAGCAATGAGCTTATAGGTTTACCCTTGGCTGTACACTTTGTCCTGCACAGTTGGATGTTCTGTTTTGTTCTCATAGGTTTCTGAAATGCAGACAGAATCAGAAGTATTCATGATTACGTACTTCCTTAGGCAAGTTAGGGTAGTTTCCATTTCCTACACAGGGAATAAGAATTCCCCCACCTTATTTTCTAGCTTGGTTTGCAGTACTACTTTTCAAAATCTGTATGTTTAAAGAACTTACTCTTCCACAGTTTCTATTTTATTTAACTGCAGCCTTTTACCAATCTTGTGATTAGAAGTTGCTTCTGTTGCTGGGTATTTTAATTTTTTTTTTTCCTTCCCCCCTTCCCCTCTATGTTGTTTGTGCATTTCAAATACAACCTTTTAAATACTCCCTCACAAGAAACTATAGATCTTTGCCTACTATACATCTACTGATAATCTAAAGTATGTACTATCTTGAGACATTCCTTCAAAGAGTAAACTTGCATTTTGTAGATTTGTTTCAAGGGCAGGTCTGGAAACTGATAAATCTAATATTTGCACGGCCTGGTTGCCCTGGCAGAGACTATCTAGAAGGTACTTCTTGTATTTGTCTTTTACTTAATGGCATGGGTCTAGATGTGAAGGTGGCTAGAATTCAGTAGCAAAATTCTGGGAGGTTCTTTTCTTTTATGTTCTCTGGGCTCTTGGTTATTGTCTCTGTGGAAGGTGTATACTGTGATGGTTGGTATTTTTTCCTTTCAACTTCACTTTGTATAGATAAAATGTGTTTTGTATACCAGAATAATACTTTCTTCTCCCTAAACTGGCAGGAGACTCTGTATTACAGAAATAGAAAAGAAAGACAGCATGGTATCCCTACATTGTGTGCATTTGTCAATCCTCTAAAACGCTACTCTGGGAGAGACAGGAAACTTCTTGCCACCAAAATGATATTCTGTAACTTGTATTAGGCTAAATATTTGTCTTCTGGATCACAGAAGCCACTCCAGTAGCCTTTGTGCCATGTGCAAGAATGCTCAGTCACTTTCCAGGATATGTAATTTGGAAAGATTACAAGATAGATGCAAAACAACATTTCATATTCCCCAAGATCTGTTTTCTGGCTATAGATTTCATATTTGTACCAGGCCCTGTAGTATACATTACTGTTCAGATTTAGGTTATCAAATATTTCCTAGACCTGATTCACATGTGGGGTTTTTGTTTTAATTTACTGGTGTGACTGTACTTTGCACTGTATCTTAATATTCTGCTACAAATCTATCACAATGCAGTTGCACTATATAGTTTATTTCTTTTTCCTATATTAGTATAAATGCTATTTTATCTTGAAGTGTATTCATGCTGGGATTTTCTTTAAGTATGCAGGTGTAGTCTAGGTAATGCAAGTATTACATGCAGCTAGAGTGTTTATCACTCTACCCTAGGAAAGCTGCAGTTTATTTCCATGACTGCGTGAAAGATCTGAATGAGATTTGTAACACCCCACTTCAGTTCCCAGTCTGGAAGGTGCTCATCTGTCCCAGTGAGACTTGTTACTGGAAGCATGGTTATGCAAACGTAAGAGTTTTGGTACTGATGCTTCTGTCTCATAAAGTAGAAGGGGAAAAAGGAGCATGTTGTGGTCTGGGCTATTTCCTTTCCTTGATAAGGAACAGTTCAAATACATAATTTAGAATATTCCCCGTATGAGTTTACTTTAAATCTGTTTTTACAATCAGTAATTCCAGAAGTTTTATATCTTGCATAAACCAGAGGTTTTTTTATCTTGCATATAAAAATAGTTATCTGTCAGATTCGCTGTCTCCTGCCAGTTATTACGGATGATGTGCTTAATTATGGTTGGAAATGATCATCTGTGTGGCTTGCTGTACCAGAACTATTCCTTCTCTTGCTGATTATCATATGTCGCACTTGTACTGTAGTATGCACCTGATGACTACAATGGCCTTATTCAGCTGAGCGATCAAGCAAGGAGTGTGTTACAAGCACCGAAAGAGTGGGTCTGTTTGTAACTGTTTGTAACTTCTGAAGAAGGTAAGATCATCTGACAGAAGCTGCTTCTCCAGTGTTGAATGGGAAGGGAAAGAATGGCTTAGTGGTAAAGTTCTTGTTTATGGCTTATTCCCCTTCTTAGCTTGCATTGGGATTCTTGCTTTAATCTTTCTGCTTTTGTCCTGTTAAAAAAATCAACTAACCTAAGGAAACAGGCCAATTGTGATCTGTAGGTGATAGGTTAGTAGTGGTGGAAGTAATGTGATTGCCTGGTTCTGCGTAGATGATGTGTTTAAATTTCCGTAAGGATTTATTAGTCCTTGATTTGTATGTGAAGCTTTCAGTGCAATACTTTATTTTTAGCATAGCGGATGACGACTTTTTTTTTTTTTCCTCTGGGTATGGCTACAAAGCACATACAAGTGTGTGTGTAAAAAGCCCCCAAACCTCTGACTTTCTTTCCTGTAGGGTGTAGCTGGCTGTTTCTTGGTCTCTCTGATACAATGTAAACTGTTGCATTCTTTTTTTCAGTAGAAGCTTCTTTCGTATAGTGGCTTTCTAATACAACTGACTAAATTTGCTAATGATAGATTTACCTGCATTTTTGGTATTAACACATAATTTTTAAAAAAATTATAGTATGAAAATTCTCAAAAGAGAACTTGGAGTTTGTGAAGTGCCAGTACTATTGTATTCTACTCAAAATGCTACTGACCAGCTACTACTTTTTTTTTTTTCTTAAAAAAAAAATCCAAACCCAAACTCCCCCCCCCAAACAAACAAACAAAACCCAACCTGAAACAAAACAACAACAAAAAACCCCACAGAAAACTTTCAGTACAAAAAATGGCAATCAGATACTGGGCCTTGATAAAGTTATCTTCATATACTCACCATCACTTCCGTCACTTCTGTTGTTTTCAAATGAGTTGTTCTCTCATGGTACAATTAGATCTGTTAGGGAGAAGATACACAGGCTGCATAATCTGGTCTCATACAGAAAACCCATTATCACTCTGAGATTCTCTATGTTTATGTGACCTTGGGCAATCTGTTTGGCTCTCTTGTTTTACTCAGAGTAACTGGAAAATAAATCAGCAGCATAGCAGATTGTACACTGCATGAGATGAAAACAATCTTTGACTAGAAAACAGTTCACAGAGTAGCTCATCCTGAATTCTAAGCAGTCCTCAGTAGTATCACACAGGGCTGTATTTTACTTTAAATATATTGCTTGCAGAACATGTAGGCTTCTCTACTAACTTTCTATGGAACTCTTATGATGTGAATTTCCAAATCCTGATATTGGTATTACACCAGTGCTGCTATTTGAACTACTTTTTAAAGCCCTCCTCTGCACCTACAGGTCCAACTGTGCTCCATGTCTGTTTTCAGCTGACTGTAAACTGCAATATTTAACTTATGTCCAGGACTGACGGAAATGACCCAATATGGATTAACAACAAAGAGCTGGTTGAAAGCAGACCATATTTTAGCACAGATTTGTGGCTCAACCCAAACTGTGTACAACTTTCTTAATGAGCACAGTGTTATTCTGAAATAAACCAAGATTAATTCCAAACCTGATCTGGGCTTTAGGCATGGTGTTTTTTGTGTCTGAATTTCTTTCTGCGCGCTATTTCCTGACTAACTTTGGTTCTGTGAGAAGAAATTATAGGAAATCTGTACTAACTCTTATACCTGCTTTTAGTTTCTAAAGTGTACTGTTGCTTATATCTGAAGAATACTCCTAATGCCTGACAAGTGCTTGGGCGGCATGTACTTGCTTTGCTTTTGTATCTTTGAATGTAAAGCTGCTCAGAAAGTGCTATGGGTAATAACTAAGTCGTCTGATATTTCTTTGCAGTATACCTAGCATGCACATATTCTATAAAAAGTTTAACCCTTAAATTTTTTAACTCATGAAAACATATGTCATGTGAACTTAACTTGGTTTGGGTTATTACGCATAAAACTGGTTGGTTTTTCAGTATGTGTTTTGTTTGGTGCTGATTTCTCTAACAAACTAACCTTGTATTCTGAGCTTCTGATCCTTCAATCTTTGGTTTTGACACTTCAGAGATTCATTTGTATCCAACAAATAGGGCTTCCAAACTTAACTTGGAGGGACTTCCAGCATGTTATAAGAAATGGCTGCCTACCTTGGTGCCATAGGGTAGACAGATGTCTTCTTTAAACCCAACATTTTGGAACTGTCTTTTAAATATCCATGAGGGCAAATGCACTTCAAAGTAAATTGACTCCAAATACTAAATAATCTCATTTGCTATCCTGTTTTTTTCTTAGCCTTGTTAAAATTACAGTAAAGACCTATTTAATTCAGTTGGACTGCACCAAATTTTACTTTGTTTTGCAGAACAATCTCTCTTGTGCTCTATAGCTGTGTAAAGTTCACTTCATCCTTCTAACACAGAGGTCTTGTCATTTTTTAATTTATTTTTTTTTTAACTTTGTGAGTATTCACATGTCTTTGTCACTTGGCCAGCAATCTGCATAGTACAAGAATTTTTCATGGAATGCCTGGACTTTCTTGCTCCATTTACTCTTTATTAACATGAAGTCTTTACTTTCTTATCAACCATTAATCTGAATTACTTTTCTAGCAAAACCTTTGTATAGAATTAAGTCTACAACATTGTGTTCAGCACAGCAGCAGAGTAAGAGCTGTCGCTGTTTGCCAAACTGAAAATTGAATTCTTTGGTCCCTTTTCTTCCCATTCTCACATCGACAATCTCTTTTTTATGCAATATACACAGCAGTGGAGTGAACCAGATGCACAGCATTAACAGCTGTGTTTCCAGGTGTGATCTCTGGTCTTAACAGGTTTTATTCTTTTGTCTTCTTGTACCACTGCAGCTCCACCCAGATTCCATCCTCATGCTTCACGACTTTAGTGGCCAGCCCAGAGGAGAGGCACTCGTGAATTTTCCAAGCCTGGATCTAGCAATGAAAGCAGTGGCTGAGAAAAAAGGACAGCTTCTGGGAAGCCACTGTGTAGAACTGTTTCTGGTCTAATTAAACACTTTTTTTGGGGATACAGAAAGAATGTCACACTAAACACTGTGCCTTTTGCAAAATAATTTTTCCCTAGCCACCCAGGCAGCAGCAAATGTGCGTTTTCAGATAGAAAATAGAGTGGGACATGTCCTGTGTTTTGATTTGAAAAATGGCTTATCCTATGCCAAAGATAAAGTGAAACAAAAAATTATGCAGTTAATTTATTTAGTTTCTTATATGCTTGTGTGAAAATAAGCAAACCCATTCTTGGCATCTAATTAATTCTGAAGACAATCTAACAGCACTTCAGCTATTGCAGCTGTGAGAGAAACCTGTTCAGTAGCATTTGAAGTGGAAAGCGAAGCTTGAGTCATTCAAGTTCATCTGTGTGTAGTTTTTGAGCTTACGCTTGAGAAAGTGTCTGGTTTTTGTAGAGTTGAAATGTCTCTACAAAGTTCTTTTGGAGTGCATAGCTTTCCCAGTTCAAAGCTTGGATCATACTGATTTATTCTTGATTGGAAAATACCAGGATGCAGGACCCCAAAAGCAATTGTGCTTCTTATGTTTTAATTAGATATTATTTTGCAAAAGCCATATTTGTCTTGCCAATGTACTGCTGCCAATATGTTAAGTGAAAAAATAAACCTACTGAAAGCAGGAAAGTCCTTCCTGCTCACCCATAAATCCCTGCCCCAGCCCAAGAATTTTTATCTCTATAGGACAAAAATGGCACATAAACCTGAGTACTAATAAGTTATATTTTTTATTTAAGCATAATAGCTTTCAGATACTGTATTAAATATTTTGCTGTAGTTTATGTGCATGCAATTTGTTTACATCTTTACCTACTTTATTTGTATATTATGAAACAAGACATGTTGAATCTAAATCCTGCAGTGCATGCTTCCTTCTTTCTGTGTGTATGTACATTAGATAGAAGTACTTTTTTGTTATGTAGCATGTGTTTAAAAAAAGACATCTGCTGTAGAAGCACTAAATGACTTTGTTTTCACTGTGCCTTACTTCAAAACCATTCCAAGTGCAATACCAGCAAAGCAAAATGTAATGAAACCTGTTGTGACATGTTCATAGATGTCTGAATTGATCTTTCTGTTAGTGTACAATTTGAGTTGCACTTAATGGAATGATGTATGCTTCTTTCTATTGCAACAAATAAAAGAGATTCTTATGATGTATACTGGCTTATGCGTTGTTTTAATATAATTTATCAGACAATGACATTCCATTAGATAACCTTTTACTATTTTTTTTCTCCTAGATTGAGGTAAGCATATGTATGTTATGAGAGTGGGTTATAATTTTTTTTTTTACACAAGCTGGTAAGCCAGAAAAATTATGATACATATTTCTCTTGTAGTGGAACACTTTTTAGGTAATGTGATGTAACAACTGATCTACTAAAAACATCTAGTCTTTTTACAGCTTTCACATTGTTTATACCTGCTCTGCTCCTTCCTTGGCAGGTTGGGTGAGCTGAGCTAGGCCTGGAATGGAGCACCTTCAGTAACACACTGGCCATGTTCACATGTACACATTCCCCGTGCTCTTTGAACACCTTTATGCACACAGTGGTCACAGATTAGTTTTTAAGTGCAGTCCCATGCTAACATGATCTGTAATGACTAACCCACTCTACCATGTGCACTCTGTACCTAGCTGTTCAGTAAGAAAGAGGGCTGGCTGGCATCAACTGCAGTTTTAATCCCTGTTTAGCATGAGATGGTGGAAACCAGTTACAGAAATTGAACGTGGCTGTTTCAGTCTGTGTGTTTGGTACAAAACCTCAGAGGTTGGATTGAAGTAGTGTGCGTATCTTACCAGTTACCTGTAAAGATGACAGCAAGGGAGGTGGTAGCAGTTTGGTTAGATCAGAGACTCTGGGAGGTGGAAGGGGGCTGTCTTCGTACAGGCCAGACCTGGAGACGTTCCCTCTGAGCTTTCATGTTTACGTTGAAAACACTGTGGCCTTGCCTAAAAGAAGTGTGAAAGAAAATGGTAGTAGAAGAATAAGCAATGCACACTGGTCCAATATTTAAATATATAAATAAAGGTGTCTCTGCCCCTCCTTGCTCCCCTCATGGAGTGTGCTGGTAGCTCGTGCTGCCCTGTCCCCTCAGCCCACCACAGGGCCAAGGCAAAGGAGGCTGTGGCTGCTTCCAGGTGTTTTGCCCTTTTCCCTGGTTCCAGAGTGATTTCCCTGAGAGGTCGGCCCCAGGGCAGGCACCAGAGGAACCCTCAGGAGGCTGGACAGATGGCTGAGGCCTGGGATAGCCATCTTGCCCACCATGTCGGGGGCTCCCTCCACCATGTCCCATGACCTAGCATAGTCATAGAATTATTTAGGTATGAAGCAACCTTAAAGCTCATCCAGTTCCAGCTCCCTGCCACAGGCAGGGATACCTTCCACTAGACCAGGTTGATCCAAGTGCTAAGCTGGCCTTGAACACTGCCAGGGATGGGGCAGCCACAGCTTCTCTGCGCAACTTGTGCCAGAGCCTCACCACCCTCACAGGGAAGAACTTTTGCCTAATGTCTAATCTAAATCTTCCCTCTGTCAGTTTAGACATCTGACTGTGTTTTCCCCAGCTGTTTGCACAGCTAGGCTGCATGTGCAGTTGGCATTTGAAGTCTTCTTGCACCAGGCTAAGGAAAGAACCCCAGGCAATTAAGCCCACCCTTAGGAGAAGCAGTCATATTGAGGTTACTTTCAGTGTTGGAAACTTCAGGCATAGCAAGTAACTTCTAGAAGTTAAGGTGTGCTTTCATTTATACCTCAGCTGCACTTCTAGAAGTAGTGTCAGGTTGGAGCTGCTTACCTGCAATTTGGCAGTAGTGGCTTTATAGCTGTGAGATCACTTTCAAATCCAAGAGTGCTCCTTTACAAATGGAACATAAACACTTCATGCAACTTGGAAGGATGGTTTATGTCACTGGAGAAGGCTGGGGGCTTGAGGTAAGGCCTAAATATTTTTTCTTCTCTTTGTATACATTTATACCTTGTGATTGTCTTTTTAGACTGCGCTGTGTTGTGGAAGCTTTATCAGAAGTACTGCTGTCTTTACATGTGTGTGATTTGATGGAATAAGAAAAATAATTACAGAAAGTGTTAAGCTTTAATTGTTTCATCAAAGAAGTGGAGTTTGGGAAAGAACTGTAATTTGACTATTACTGTTGTTAAAGAAAAGGTCCTCATGCTCTGTCATCAGCTACAAAACTTGTTTCTCCAAAAGAAGCTTATTCTGTGCTTACAAGATGCCTTACCTGCACTTCTATTGCTATATTAAGTAATTGAAGAGCAGAATTAGCATTGTTTGTACTTTGTCTCTTGGTTTCATGCTTCTGATAACACTAGTTTGGAGATGACGTATTTACACATGCATTTTTGCTCCCATTCTCTTGATGCTGATAGTTTTGCCTAGAAACTGTTCGTGTGTTGGTCTATTCCATACTGTGCTCCTCCCCAGTTTGGAGAGAAGATAGTTTATTTTTATTACTTTTATTTGAGATGAGGTGCGACTGGAGAGTTTGAAATGCCCATTTGCTATTTTAATAGCTGCAACTGTGCTTTCAGATCAGGTGGTTTGTGCTGGAATTCATTCACCTGCAGAGAGTAGAAGCCCATTAGGCAGGCTTACAAGTTTTGCTTATTTTATGTGGGATAAGATATTTGCAACAAACTTTTAATAGTGAAACTCAGTTCCTGATTTACTAAGGAAACACCTTAATTTAAAAAAAATTCTTTTCAAACCTTAATTTTTCAAGTAGTATTTGTTTCATTTCAGTCAGTTAAAAGTAAGCAAAAAGTTTGCTGCTAAGCCAGTTGAATCCTGTTCTGTATTGATCTGTGTTTGACAACATCCTTGGTAATGAGTTTTGAGTCTACTACTTACGGTATCTTCTAAAAGGTGATTTCATCTAAAGGTAACCTGAAATAATTTAAAGTAGAAAACTCTCCTGCTATGTGCCAAGGTTTGCCTGTAGTCAGTTTTAAATTCTGCCTTGTTATATGTGGGGTTTGGGCTTTTTTTTTAAAAAGCAAACCCAAAATAAATGAGAGGCCTGACTCTTTTTGTTTGTTAGTTTGTTTTCCTTTTCTCTTTTAATACAGTCAGGTGAGGGCCACTGTATTATTTAGCTGGATAAGCAGCTGGAAATGTATACATACAAATAAAGGTGACGTTAATCTTGACTTGCCCATTGCCATTTCTTATTTTACTTTATATGTTTGGTGATTTAAAAAAAAACCACAAAACAACAACTAGCTATTTGATAGTGCTTTCAGTGTGCTTGCTGATAATAAAAGGTATAGTTTAGATAAAATGCCTTCCTTTTGGTAAACATTACTAAAGTACTGTTATAATTTTGTCTATTTGATGTTAGCTGTGTCTTTGATAGACTATGTTTTGCAGTGGGTTTTTTTAGTAATCTTTATTTAGTGGCATGAGTAGGCGGTTTTAGATTTGTCAGGAGCATCAGTGGAGATTTTGGTATTTACCGCCTACACTAACCTTTGCTACCAGTAGATGTCTCCTTCCGATAAGGGTTTGCAAGTACGTGCTCGACCTAGAAATGCTTAGGGGCCTGAGAGCTTCGTCGTTAGCATTGCAGTAAAAGCTCCTGCATATATCCAGATGTCTGCAAGTAATCTGGTGTCTGTTAGTCTTAAAATTGGGGGTCATTGTGTTTCCCGTAAAACAGCTGATTTTCTTTTTTTTTTTTTTAAAAACTTCTTCTCATTTTTCTATTTTAAATGTTCTCCCCAGAGAATGGGCTTCATTGATATTTCACAGGGTTGCTTTGAAATGTACAAATATATTTCAAAATGTGAAAATTACAGTAGTATCTGACTCCAGTTGGAAAAATAAACTTTTAAAAATTGCTCTACAAAAAGAAAACATTGGATTATCTTACAAATCCAGTAGAAATTGTTGGACAAACTGAACATTTTTAAGTATGACCCGATGTGAACACACTATGCTAGAACAGAAGAGACTAAAGAACCAAGAAATGAAAGCAGGACTCTTTCATCTTCTGGCTTTAAGAAAAAAAAAAAAAAATCTATGCCAATAGCATAAAGTTAGGGGTTTACAACTGGTTAAATTTGGTAGCAAAACCCTGTCTCTGGACATATGTTTGGTTGTGATGGCTCTCTGCTCCCAGTGGGTGGCTAGACGTGAGTGTGGTGTTCATGCTTTGCTGATTGACTTACTTGCTCTTGGCCTGGTGGTTGGTTCTTGATTTCCTTGTGCAGTATAATGGCTTCAATATTGGCAGGGTTCCTCTCAAAGATGTGGTAACTTGTTCAGCTCTTCATTGTGGGGGGCTGTAAACTAGTTGGCAGAGTTCTTGTTTTGAATCCTGTTTCCAGCCCACTCCAGTTCCACGGCTGCTGGATATCCTGGCATGGTGGCCAGACATACAGGGACACTAGCACTTGAGCTTCTCCTGAAGCTGTCTTTGCAGAGCAGACTGAGTGTACAGCTTGGAGGGGGCTGGAGCTCAGCTTGAGAAGAGCTAGACTTGACATTTACTTTGCCCCCTCCATCTGATGTTCTGAATCACCCTGTGTGTGTTAATTTCGCCTTGTCCTTTGGTCATGTTGAGCACCATGAACTAACAGTCTTCAGAAATTCTCTTTGTAAAGGATCTTACAGCACATTAATCACTCAAGTTAGAGTGTGTACGTAGTACAGAAAAAAATCATAAAAATGGGGAGGGGTTTTCAATGTTTGGTATTAGATCTTCTTGTGTTGCTCTAGCACTTACCACATTTTGGGACTGTCTCATTTGAGAGAATTCCATTAAATTAAGAATGACTGGGGGGATGGGGAGTTGTATGTCAATAGTCCTGCTATTTAAAAAATTAAACAAACACACACTGTCTCCCACAACCCTTAGCCTTCGAACATGTGAGTTGTCTTTGTAGATTTTTGTTGCTTTGAAGCATTCCCTGTATTGAGTGTCGTGATGTTTCCCACACAGTTCAAGAATGAGAGAGGTATTTGTAACTCATTTAGAATATGAACATAGCAATAGAACTATAAGAAAAAAAATATTACCTCTTGAAGTGAGGAGTTTTTGAAAGAAGCTTGTGTTAAAAAATTACAATAAGCTCATTTTTGAGGTATGTTTTTAAGTGAAAGTATATGTAAACCCCTATTTTTTTTACATTAAAAACTCTAGTTTTAAAATGCTAGGGGGTTTTCTGTCTCTTTTCTTTCATTCTCCTTATTCCTGTAGGTATAATGAGTATCTATTTACTCAGACTTCTGACCCTGCACTAAGAATGCTGAGGTAGCAGGAAGTACAATGGAATGGTGGGAAACAGGACAGGTTAGAGACAAGTTAACAAGGTTGGACTAGTAGCAACAGAACAGACTTACGAGAATACAGCCTACCTTGGTCAGAAGCATGGGGACATTCAAGGGGGCCTTTATTGCTTGTACACCTTTAAAAACATTCCTCCCTTGTAGTTCACACTTTTACTTACTGCTCAACTTATTGCGCTGGTTTTATTTTGGGAGTGCAGCTTCTAGAATAGACCTGACGAATGTGCCGTCGTTCTTGTTTATATCAATTTCGTGTAGTGGTCTCTACGTTCTGGCTTGGCTGTGACAGTGTTGTAACTTTTGTAAATTGTTTTGTTGTTGCTCTTTGGTTTTAATCTGTTATCAGCAATTTTCTGCTTGCTGGAGTTGGTGAAAAGTTAATATGCAACTGCTATGGGCTCCTTGTGCATGAAGGTCCTTTTAAAATCACTTACAATGCTTTAAAATTCATGGGACTATAGCTTTCAAAAAGTGTATTCATATGCAAAAAGCTTACAAAATTTCACTCTGGAAGCTTTGAGATGAGAAATCTTTAAAAGCATGCAAAGGCATGAGAGGTTAAGTGAGGAAAAGGCAGTCTGAGTCTCATCTTTAGCGTAATATTTGTTGCTACAACTTAATCCCATGAATTCTTATTTAAGCATGCTCTGAAAATGTGGGTCTAGTTCCCGTTGGATTAGGTGTGTCTTTCTTTTGTTTGATGCAATGCAGTCCTTGTGCAATCAGGAATTTTACTGTGAAAATCCACACAAACTACATGGAATATTAATGGCAGTACCAGGATTAATTTAAAATGCCCTTGAGAAGGTCAGGGCAACCTCTTTTGAAAAGCAATGCTGAAAGTTAAAAATGTAATCAATTTTGCTTATTTCTTACTGACACTAAAGTAATCTATGCCTGATGAATAGAAGTTGTGAGACTGCTTACAATGCTGTATGCTTTGTATGTGGTATCTACCTCTGAAGTCCTTCTAAAATGGCTTATCAGAAGTCAAGTATATGATGTTTCTGATGGGATCTGAACCACAGGTTAGGTGATGGTCTGCAGGCCATAAGTAGGTACATCCTAAACAAGAGGTAAGAAGTTTGAATTATGTCTGTAATTGCTCATGTGAATAATAGATCATTTCTCTTGCTTATGAGGAGGAAAAGGCTTACAAGGAAGCCAGCTTCCATGTTTTCAGTGAAATGTGACTTCCTGTCTCAAAATTTGATTTTTTTCGCTCAGTTAGAAGATAGTGGTGACTGAGGGACAATAGCATGTCAGTGGTTTTATTACAGTAACCTGATCATCCTTTGTAAGAAGGCAGGCCCAGAAAATGAAGGATTCTGAATTTTCAGGTTGTGGAGACAGTTTTGGAGTTGGTGTGGGAAAGAAATTAAATTATAACGCCATGGATACAGATACTGATAGTGGCATCACAGAGTCTGTGCTACAACAGGAGGAATTGTGAGTGCACTGAAGGCAATACTGAGGGGTTTGTTAGTTTGAGTTTTTTCCTATTCTGTTCACTGGCACCAAGAGATCATCCAGTTCTTTTTAAAATATAACAGCTCTGAGGAAATAGCGCAGTGGTGTAGGCCTGATAACCTTTCAACTACAGGGCAAGTTCAATTTTGGGTATTTTGGCCTTCAAAGGGTACTTGATAATGACTAGACTGTTCTGGCTAGTGGCATAGGGATTAACATTGCTCTTCTAACAATTTAGTAGGTGGTACGATTTTCTGACTTGTTGCAAACAGGAAAAGCAGGTTAGAAATATGCTAAGGAGGCAGTCTGTGGTATTAGCCAGTACTGTGGATATGATGGGATGAGCTGGATGAAAAGGACATTACTGCTGGCAGACTGTTCTTGGGGTAATTCTGGACAAGCCAGAAATAGAGCAGTTAAAGTGAGAAGGAAGATCAGTCAAAGCATGTTGCAGATTTAACTAAAACAGATTTGAGCTGGGTAGCTTTGGAACTGCCATCAAAGCAACCTCAGCATCGCTGACTATAGTTATGTCAAAAAGCTGGACAAGGAGGGATGGAGGACAGAGGTTGTTCTGTTCCTGTTGCCAGTCTCATGAGCTGCTATGATCATGAGTCACAGCTGATGATAAAATGGTGGCCTCTAGATTTTTTTATTTTTATTTTTATTTTTTTAAGACATTAAGATGAACCAAAGTTGGGGAAATGTTGCTGAATACAGTTGTAGTGCTTGTTGCATGTCTGTTATTGAGCATAAATGAAGGTTTAGCCTTTAGGTATAGAATAGGAAATTGGATTTGAAATCAGAAGGGACAAGGAAGAGCTGCTCTAATGCCATCACCTCAGTTTTCATCCTTGTAAAACAAGGCTTATTTAGCAGACAGCATTTAACTTTGAGGTATAATTATGGAGCTCGTAATGAAGTAGCACCCTTGGATCTTAGAACCTTTGAATTTGTAACTCTGTCATTTCGAGTCAGAAATTCTTCAGAAAAGCTATTGCTGAATTAGGCCAACTTTTGAATTCTGTTTAGCAAGCAAGGCACATCTCTTCAGAAATTCTTCTCATTCCTATGTGTTACTGATTTCAGCAATATTCCTTTTCATATCAGGTATAGATACAGCATTTGTGAGGAATACAGGAGAAATCCGTTTGTGTTTAACAGACTGTACCACTAAAAATCGAACTCTGCAAACTCTTTGTGCAAGAAGACTTGCATTTTTTCCTGAATGCTCAAAACCACTGCCCTCCCCCCACAACTTGAATGTTTTTCTCTATTGTTCAGTGTACCCAGGAAAAATAAGATTCTGTGGTTTATAATTCATTTTTATTTTTTACCCGCATAAACCATAGGGTGTTTTTTGTATCTCCTTATTAAAAACACTCCATTCTTAGTCCCCCAAATCAACAGTGGAACACTGATATCGAAAAGGCTTTTCGGTACATTTCTCAATGCAAGTAACAAACAGTGCTTTGCAGATCCATATTCTTTAGATAGCATGGCTACTCATGGTACTATGCAGAATGGTGACAGGTATGACAATCTGCTTCACTGGCAGATATAACGTTGGAGAGAATACCAGTTACTCTCCCTTCTCTCTTAATTAGGTTCTGCTGATGTGCTTTCGGAATTGCATAGTAAAGTTTCATGCCCTTCAATCACCCAGATTTGATAGACTTACAACAAGATGTTTTTCATGAATGACAAATAAATTCTAGGATCTGAATATCAACCTTGCAACTTTTTCACCAGTGGCAAGGTTTGTAAAACAGGAGACCATGAATATTATGGAGAATAATCCAAATTATTCCCTGTTACCATGGTGGCTTTGCCGTGCTAAGAGGAGTAAAGCATAGTTTGCTTAGTATGGAAATGGAAGTGGCAATTTATACTACAAGTGACATAATAAAATTATTGTTCAAGGAAAGCTTTTGTCCTGCTGTTCGATGCTCATGAGTAGCTTCTCAAATTGTGCTTCCAGAATGCCTTGTGGCACAGCCTAGACTGTTTTGGATGCAAGAGTCTTGCTTTTCTCTGGCCTGTTCTTTGTATATTCCCTCTTCATTATATACCTGTCTTGGGATCAGCAGTAGCAGCCATTTTTTCTCCTTCTTAGTAGCTGGTGCAGTGCTGTGTTTTTGGCTTCGAGCCTGGGAACAGCACTGATAACACCGATGTTTTTAGTTACTGCTCATATATTTAGTCTGACCAAGGACTTTGTGAGCCTCATGCTCTGCCAGGGAGGAGGGGAAGCCGGGAGGAAGCAGAGACAGGACACCTGACCCAAACTAGCCAAAGAGGTATTCCATACCACAGCACGTCATGCCCAGTGTATAAACTGGGGGCAGTTACCTGGAAGGGCTAGCTGACTGCAGGGCTTGGGCTGGGTAGTGTTGGTGGGCGGGTGGTATTGTATTCTCTTCCCTTGTTATTTCTTTTATCATTATTATTATTGGTGGTGACAGTAGTGGTTTGTGTTATACCTTAGTTACTAAACAATTCTTATCTCAACCCGTGGAAGTTACATTTTTTTCAATTCTCCTTCCCATTCCTCCAGGAGTGGGGGGAAGAAAGGGCCGGGGGGGGGGGGGGGTGGTGTAGACTGCATGGTTCTGATTTACTGCCTGGGCTTAAACCAGGACAATACCCCAATTTATAACCCCTGGGCAGCAAGCCTTTTTCATCAAGATATCCACTGTGTGATTTCTTTGGATCTTTCTCTGAATGGGTTGCAGAAGTAGTCTAGGAGAGCCATTTGCCCAAAGCAGAAGCCATCATTGCCCAGGTCTCCTCTGATATGCCCTAAATTGCGACTGTGAAATATGCTCATTTACTTTTGGTTACATTTGGGTACATTTTAAGCATGATTTTTAGTTAGCTTAAAATTACACCTCTCTTTTCCACATAGTATCACAGCAGTGAATAAGATTTGTAACTTTTTAAGATTTTTTCTTTTTTTTTTTAAATGTAACCCCCATTGTTCAGACTTTCCTTTAGAAGCTCAAAGAAACATTAAAAAAAAAAAAAGTTTTCTAGGTGAATACAGTAACTGCAGTCCATTTCAGACCAATAGCCCAACCACACATAACCTTTTGACTTGAATGTATTAAAATATTGAAGATAATGCCCTCTTGATGATGCTTCATGATGAGAAAGCATTCCTCCCTTCCAACAAGTGCCTTTGCATTTATTTTACTGCAGCATCTTCTGAAAGATTGCTAATGTGGAGCTTTATAAATAATCCTTTCTGCACTGCTGTAAGAGTAGCTTAATGGACATTTCTGGGAGGACATGCTGATGGGAAGATATTTATAGGAAGCATCAAGGGGTGCCTGACAAACTGGGGTGCGTGGTTTCGCTTTTAAGTGAGGGGTGGGAACAGCGAGGAAGGAGTCTTGGTGCTGGTGAACATTCTGCCACTGTACAGTGCGAGCACACTCTGTGCCTACTGTTCCCAGCCCACCCACCATGTTCTGAGAAGAGCTCAGCTCCTCCACTGTTGTAAACATTGCTCCAGCTGTGTGAAGCCAGTTGAGTGGCTACAGTAGTTGCTGGAAGGCTAACCAAGGCCAGCCTTAATTATGCAGACTTTTCAGAGAAAATAACTTGAAAGTTCCCAACATTCAGCAAAGATTTCCTCTTAACCCTGCTATAGCAGAAAATGCTCTTCCTGAAGGAAGAGTTTTTTCTTTTCAGAATGGCTTTTCTTCCTGAAAGCTTTCACTGAATTATCAGTCCTGCCTGGCTGTGCCTCTGAATCCAGCCTTTTTTGCAAGTATCTTCTGTCTCACAAAGGAAGATTCCTCCATGCAAAATTCTGCAGTACCTTTTAGGTAAATAAGGCTGTAGAGTTTTGGTTTTGTTGTTGTTTCTCTTTTTTTCTCTTTTTCTTTTTTGAGACATGCACTGTAGTGCATTTGGGAATACCAGGAATCTGTTCTGTAAGATCTAATGATATCTTTCACAAATGCACATTCATGTGTCCTTTCCTTTAGTCGTGCATTTGTTTTGTGGAAACCACCAGATGAGTAACACTATCTTTCAGGGAGTACCTTTCGTGGCAGGGAGAGACTGAAGACTTTCTGTGCAGTTGTTTAGCATGGCTGGTGTTTGAGGCAATTGTCTCTTGTGGTTTGGATGGTTCTGTACTGTGTAGGAACAAGAGGGGGACATTGAACTAATTGTTTATACATAAATTATTGATTACTTTTAAATTAATGAAACTCTGAGAAGAGAATCATATGTTAAAAATTTCTAGGGTTCATCAGCCACCATCTGTTGCTTAAGTGAATTTGATGTTGGGACCTAAAAAAGGCATTAGATGAACCTGGGTTTCTTTGAGCAGAAGCAGAATTTTGGAGCTAAAAAGGGCAAGGAGCTAATAAATGCAAGATAATAGCAACCAAATGGAGTGAGGTAACGCTCTGTAATAAAAAAGCTGACAGGATTTATTATTGCCATTGTGGATGTATGCAGGTATATTGCAGGTAATATAAGCACTTGAATAGTTGTATCATGCCCCTCTCCCCAGGTGTTTGCTGTTTAGCAGCTTGCTTCCTTCATGTGAGAACTGGGGACCTACTGTAAGCCCATCACTTGAACTTCTCTAATCGTGGCTTTTGAATTTGATTTCCTAACCGAGAGGGTCACTGGTGGTCCTCTTCTCCTCCAAAGATGAATCTGATATGGGTACACACAGTTGCATGGAGGGGGAAAAAGCAACTATACTTCCAGTAGCACTTAAAATTTCCTCTGGTTTGGGAATGACTTTAAATGGTGACTCTCACTGAGGGTAGGGAGGGAAATAATTGATAAAGCTATAAATGGCTGAAAGTTTGAGCTACAGGAAGGATCAGTAATGGAACAACTCATGATCAATATGTGGTATGTTGACAAATACTGAGATTAAAAAATGCACATCATAACCAGTAAGACACTAAAATGCTTTATATACGTGAACTGAAATGTCAACAAAAAGTACATATTGAATTCTGGGAACTGGTGATTGCAGTACTTAACAGAGGTTTAATGTTATCTCTGTGGGACATGGTGGAAAATAACTTGATGGAATTCAAATGAAGATTGCTTAAGGAAACATTTACTTTTGTGACCTGCACAAACTTGGACAATTATGTAATACCTACTTGAAACTCATCTGTATTTCAGCTATCACCTGTGATACTTCTTCTTTCTAGACTTCCTGTAATTAATATTAAACACTTGCTGCATTCCAGCTGCGTGGAGGTTGTCTTCTTGGTGACTTCAGGAATTTTTTGCATTTATTTGAAATATCTCATAATGGAAAGTAGATTAAACCCAAAATTATAGCACAAATTCTGTGATACAGTGATATTCAAAAAATAGTAAATCCTGACATCATTGTCCATTTTACCAAAGCTTAATCAGTGCTGTGATATTGAGCTCCCTGAAAGTCTTGGGGTTCAAGTTCAACCAATTGGTTATTGGTAACCAATTGCCTAGCAGATTCTCCAGTATGGCAAAGAGTTATTAAATGCTGTTTTTTTCCTCTCCAACATGTGTGCTGTCAGCTTTTCCCTGTGTTGAATTTGGATGGGGCTTTGAGCAAACTGATCTAGTGGAAGGTGTCAGTTCCCATGGCAGGAGGTTTGGAACTAGATGAGCTTTAAGGTCCCTTCCAACTCAAACAAGTCTACAGTCTATGCTGATGTTTGTGGTCTTTTTTATCTTTTTAATTTTTTTTTCTTTCAATAAAAGACATAGAAATAAAAAAACAGCCAACCCCATGCTTAGTCTGGTTGCATTTATACTATGTGAGAGCACTCTTCTTCTGACAAGTAAATGGCTTTGCTCTTTCCCCTTCTGATAAGAGATAATTAAGGGTTTCGCCTTTGTGCCTTCCACCTTTATAGTGGGGCATCTTTACCTTTTACAGCCATTATTCCTTTTTCCCTTTTAAGTCTTCTAGAGGATTTATACCAGTTTAATCTTTCCTGCTGCTTCCCTTGTTCCAGATAGTTTTCTTGACAGTTGGGCCACTTTTTTAGAAAAAAGGCTATTTCCCTTCCATATGTATGTAAATGTTTCCACATATAAAGCATTAGTTCTCTCCCCTTCATTTGATGGATACTGCCCCTTGCAGCAGAACACAGTTTCACTGGGGCCCTGTATTTCATATCAGTCTGTACACTGAAGGCCACATGCTGTAGTTATGAATGGCTTCTGCTAGAGCCCAGACACTGCTCACCACTCTGCAGTAGCATACTTTAACCATTCCTCTTTGTAGGTTTCCTAGCATGTTCTTGTGCTTTGCTCTCCTCAGCCCTGTGATTAGGTATACATGACTGCTTTATTAGCAGTGGTACCAGAGACTGGGATTTGAAGTTGGAGACATTATATCCTGGTTAGCTGCCATGCCATTAGTCTTTTCTGGGAAAGACTATTTTCTAGTACTGTCTATGGTCAGAAAAACATGTAGGATAGTCCAGCCCTTAGTTAATTGAAAGTAGAAGCAGCAGTGGCTTCTCTGGAGCTTGGTACAAAGGGACAAAGGTACAAAGTGTGAACCTCCTGATTAACATTGTTTCAGTGCAGGTGAGCCAACTCTGTTTTCCTCAGCGACCTTTCTGCATGTGAGATTTCATCTCTTCCTACTTACTTATGCTTATTTTGTGGGATTCATACTGAGAATAAAGTGGTCCAAAATACACAAATGGGGAGAAATAACTCAAACTACCTGTGGTTGCTCTTAGTTGCAAATAGAAAGCTAAAGCTGGAGTGCTTTCTTTCTTTATGCCCAATATCTGTGCCTTTGGGAAGCTCATGAAGTATAATCTGAATTCAGGTATGTGTTTTGTGAGCTCTTGCATCTCATTTACTAGACAGAAGAGACTCCAGAGAAGCGTCCTGAAGTGAAAAGGTGTGTTGTGCCTAATTGTGAACCTTTTTCTTACCTCTGACCTTTCTTAGGGGTAACTAGAACAGCAGGCATAAACATGGGATCTTTGTGTTGATTAAATGATGTAGCAGTCCTGCCCCCACTCCTATACTGCAGTTTGCCTTCTAAAAATACCCCCAAAGTAATCCTACAAAGGTCAGCTTGCTGTTGAGAGTAGAAAACTTGATTGCATCTATCTGGGTCAGTAGAGTTCCAGCAATACCAAATGAAGATTTGAAGGTGCTTGCTTGATTTGAATGAATTTGAGAGCTTTAGGAATGCTTCCATACCAGCTGAACAAGCAAGCTCCACACATCTCAATAATGCTATGTATTATTTTTAACATCACCACTGAGCAATTTTTGATATTGCATGATATCCAGTTCTAATTCTGCTTGCTTGGGTCCATCCACAGCAGATCTCTATGGTCTGCCAAGTGGCCTTCTTTGATGGATAAGCTACCCAATGTATCTTGGATAAAAGAAACAAGAGTGTAGCTTAAAAACTATCTTAGAATCTGAGTGGAAAGGTTGAATTTAATTGCTATTTTCATTTTTGCTACTTTGTTTATGAAGGAATCATAGAACGGTTAAAGTTGGAAAGGACCTTAAGATCGTCTAGTTCCAACCCCTGCCATGGGCAGGGATGCCTCACACTAGACCATGTCACCCAAGGCTCTGTCCAACCTGGCCTTGAACACTGCCAGGGATGGAATATTTACCACTTCTTTGGGCAACTTAAATATTTAATGTCATTCAGTATTCTACTGTATTTAGGATGTGTCCTTCTAACCAAATGGTATTTTTTTGTTACAATTGTTAGAATTTTACGGGGCTAGTCTGGATGTTGTTTGAACTGCAAAGAGTTAATGTTCTGTTGGAAAAATTCTTGAGCATAGTGTAATATGTATGCAAGTGATATACAGCAATGAAGGCACAGTCCCTGCAGGAGAATGAGGAGTGAGGGCAAAAATGGCGCAGCAAAATTGAACAACAGACACTAGACCATATCCTGTTTAGCAGGTGATATGCTTAACTATTGCTTACCCAAAGGGTGATTTATACAGCTTAACTGCTACCTAAAAAGAATTGCTAAGAATTTTGTGAGAGGTTTTCTGCTTTCTGCTATGAAATAGGAGTTGAGGTTTACCTTTTGTAGTAATGGAAGACTGCAATTGGAGACAGACCTGCTCCGCAACCAAAATAATTTTTTTTTTCTTTTTTTCTTTTTATTCTGTATGTTTTGTATTCTTTCTAGCTAAGGAGACCTTATTGGCCTCCAGTGTGGTTTCAGCAGCTGGGTTAGTTCCAAAGAGTTTAGGCTCAGACAATCAGAATTTAAGACTCTCAGTGAAACTCTGCTGACAGCCGCAAAATGTATGTCTGTCCCTGTCTCTCCAAACCACGATGTCTTTCAGCCCAGTATTTGGCCAGTGTTGGATTGCTTGTTTCTTTCATTGTTTGTGCAACTTTTCCATTATAATTTCTGTCAGTGGTGAGGTCAGATGGCAATGATGACATTCTTGGCATAGCTTCTTTTTTCATATCCTTAAAAGAAAATAATCTCATAGTAGCACTTAATTCAGTTTCAGTATTGCCTTATTTGTCCTATTGGCTTGATGACTTGTACTGCTCATCCAGCTACTGTGACTACAGCCAGGCAAATGTCACAGGGTGGTATTTGCTGTTACTTGAATAAAGTTTTCCTTGACCTCTCATATTTGCTTTCTGTTCAAGATTTTATAGGCGAATTTTTATTCCTGGTAAGTGAAGAAGTGATGGGAACATGGAATTGCACAGATGTGTGTGTCAGCAAAACAGTAAATGTGCCAATTAGTGCAGGAGAGACAGAAACAACTACTACAAGAACTTGAAATAATTACACAGCACAGACCTGAATATGAACTGTTTCAAGTAACAACAGCAGTTGCCAAGATTAATGTCTTATGAGCAACCAGTGGACAGAGAGACACTTCATGAAATGCACGCAGTGTATGGGTTGAACTAATGGCAGTTAAACTGGCAATCTGCACATCTGCTGTGAACTGAAAGTGTTTCTGATTTGTAAATGGTTGGACCTTTATTATGATGCATTTCTTACAATGCCAGACCTTAAAACTAAATCATAACTTGTTAAATCATAGAAAACCAGTGCTTTGGATAAGGCTGTGCATCCTTTCAAGGCATTTGTTCAAATGACAGAAGACTGGAAAAATCTGTTCTTACATCACACTCACAGAATTTCTTACTTGAGAAGAGTGACATACTGACTTCTGAAAGCTTGTCTTGACCTTTTCCATCACATTGTAAGAACGACTTGGCTCATGGATACACCAGGGAATTAATGGAATATTTACAAACAGATCATTTTATTGCAGTGGAGAAAAATTCATCATGCATATAAGAGAACCAAGAGAAGACACAGCTATTCTGTGTTGCTTCTTACAATGTTGTTGCCATCTTGGCAGAGAATCCACCACACCTTTTGCACCAAGCTACATTAAATTTAGGAAGGCAACCCTGACCTTTCATGCGTTGACCTAAAAAGTGCTGGATACCAGGTTAAACCCCAAAAGCTGATGTTGGTATCAAAGCCAGTGCTGTGCTAGCTTTACTCTTGCTGCTCACAGAATATCTAACATGTTAAGAAGTTAGGCTTAGGGACTCACATATTTGATACTGGGTGCTACAGTTGTTAATGTGTAGAGGTGCTTATTGTTTTTTGAAGCTACCTGTTTTCTAGAAACATTGGCCTGCCCAACTGTCTGCTTCTCTTCTCTGATTTTCATTAAAAGAAGTACTTCCCAAGTCATTAGTTATTTCCCCTTCTCCGGACAAGAGAACTTCTAAAAGTAGTTGATCCCTTTTACCTCTTATTCCATGTGATACCACTGATTGTCCAACACTGCCTTCCCAAGCAATACTTTCAGGAATGACGAAGTCCTCTTTAGGTGCACCACTTTTCTTTGAAAACTGACAGGACTAAAAATTACAGAAAAAAACAGGCCAATGGTAGTTTTCCTCATGTACTAGGGGTGGATAGGAAAGAGTGTAAGTGCATGACAGGAAGGAAATGCATTGATTCTAGGAACAAAATTGGAGTTTTATTACTACGAGTGGTGGGAAAAAAAACCCCAATATACAAACATCCAACAAACAGCATCTGGGGTTCAAATACTTGCTGTCAATTATTTGCAATATGAATTGTCAATCAGTTACCTGTTGGCATTGAACTTCTTGATGCAGCGGTCAGACCTCCCTGATCAGAACAATTTTGTATTATTTTCAGGCTGCCTTGCCTATCCATTTTCTGGCCCTTTAGCCCATGCTCTCTGCTGCCTTACCTAGAACCAGTCTGTCCAATCTTCAGGAATTTTCTGTGCTGTACATTTTTGATTCTTTCTAGACACAACTCTTCAGATTTTCACTGTTCCCTTGTATCTCTACGAATAACCCAGCTCCTGACTGCGGCAGTGATTATCATCAATATATTAGTCTTTTTTATTTGCTTTGTCATGATGAATCTTTCTGTAAGAGAAGATGAATGGCAGCATTGTCTTTTTAGAAATAAATCTGGAAAGGCTGAGACCCTGAGGCATCAAATCATTTGAGAAAGATACAAATGTGCGCACAATGACTTTTAACAGAACTGGGTTGGTTAATTAATGACCTTACACCTAAACACAGCCTTGCCAACAAAACAAATGGTGACTAAGACTTTTTTGTTCATTGCTTATCTTCCCACCCAGTTTTATTACCCTCCTCTTAAGTGCTTGCATCTCATTATCACCGTGTATTTGTGACTGGGCTTCTGAAAGATGTTATGAGTGTTTCTCTATGGAAGGTTTAACTCCTTCTGCAGTGTTTTAAGAGGCCAGGCAGGACTAAGTTATCTTAGCATGATGGCAAGCTCTGTTATGCACAGGCAGTTTGAGGAGACTTCTCTTCAGCTCAGCTCAGCATGATCATAGTTTTCTTCTGTCTTGCTTCTAGAAGTGTAGGCACTTCTCTGTGATATACAACAGTTGTGCCAACACTTAACTGGGTATTTTTATGAGTGTCAAACGAGAAATGCCCTAGAATGGCTTGCGGGGGGCGGGGCGGGGAGGGGGGGGCGGTGTGTGTGTTCAGGGAGAGCCTTTGTAATGGGAGCATGGACTACGAACATTCTTCCAGCTCTTACCAGCAGGTGTCACAACGGTGACAGTAAGAGGTAAGGTTGGTTAACTGTTGGCTTGGATTATTTTTTCTGTTTCCAGACAATATTTAAAGATAATAAATGTCAACACTAATAAACAAACAAACAAAAAAAATCACTCTGTTTTCAGAGAAAGCTCAGATAACTTGTATAGCTTGACAATATTTTATAAAACAAAATTCATGGTATGTACAAGCCTTTGCAAAGCAAGTATCCTATTTGTACTGCTCCTTAAGGTCTGCTCATTTTTTTTAACCTTCTGCTCCCTTTACATGTAGCAGATGTTACTGGTAACAAGGTAACAGTAGGTTATCATAAAATAATTTGTTTCTTAGAAAATCTTGGCAAACCACAATGCTTTTTGTGTGCCAAGTGTGACTGATAAACATTAGTCTTTTCAGTAGCAGAATAAACTTCCGTTACCAGAGAAGCGTGCATGCAAAACTATGCAGCAATTTAAACGTATTAAAATACTTTTTCTGTTCTGTGTTGTTTTTCTAAGTTAAGAGTACACTCTTTATGGCCTTTCACATACCTTAATAATTAAATCACTACAGCAGTAGCCAGTTCCTGAATATTATTCTTGTAAACTAATTAAAGCCAAAGGCCAAATAAATAAAAAAGGTGGGGGGACAATTTGGAAAATATCTCAGTTTTCCCTAATTGCCTACAGTAGAACAAGTGCTGGATTTGGAGCATACAGTGACACTGTGAGTAGGCAGCACAAGTAATGCGGTTGGATATTGTAAAGAAATGCTAGCTGCAGTAAAAGACATAAAAAGCCTTGATTTCTGCCTGTACTTCCTTTGGGTTTGTGTCTTAAACGAAGAGGAACTTCTGGCTACTCTTCTAAAGGAACTGGCGTTCCTCCTCTCTGGTTACCTGAAATTACAAAACACAGTGTTCTGCAAGGTACAAGTGGTGTTTTTACAATCCCTGAAATAAAGTATTGCAGATCCATGTGTCAGTATGAATGCTAAGGGTTAGCCACACTCTGCTTTAAATGCCCTGGTGTTACTGCTCATCCTATCATCTCTTCTCTCCCATCAATCTTGGTGAGTCAGCCTTCAGCCTATTTACATCTGAAAGAAGACTTAAACTGACACTAAAGTATACGCTGTCAATCCATGGATTATTACTAGTGCTGATACATTCTAATTATATACTGCGTAATCATACCAAAAAACGTGGAACAGCTTGTGCTATTTTTAGTAAAACAGATAAAATTACTTTTGTGTTCCCTTACTGACACTGCAGCCACCCCTTTCTGCTGGATTTATAGATAAAAAACATTGGTGAAGGTACTTAGTTGGGATGTGCACTCTAAGTAAGAGGCTAATCTCAAACTGGCCTGTGCTGTCCCTGAGCAATGTGCATAAATCACTGTGTGATTGCTCCTTTTTGCACTTTGGCAGGTGTGTGTTGCCAAACAAAGCCAGAGCTTCTGCTTCAGCGCTGAGTTTAGAACACTTGTGTACATTAACATTTACTTCCACAGAGAAGTAAAAGACCCTGTAAACAGAGCTGCAAGGGAGATGAGATAGATAGACATCTTTTCAGTAGCACTGATATCATTGAGATGAGAGAGAGCTTTTAAGGCCTGACTCAGCTGTACCATTCCCCAAGGCATTTCCCTCAACTCTGCTGGTTCAGCTGAGATTTGCAAATTATGTAGAGTAATAGGAATTTTACATCTATTTCTGAAACAATTTAACTGCATCTTCTCTATGGTAATATCTTTCAGGAATGGCAATTACTGTTTATGATGTGCTCTCTGAACAGTGATTTCTGGAGTAATCTCTCAGAATAACCTTCTGATCATCTAATTGAAACAATGAAAAATGTGAATAGGAGATAACCAGTTATTGTGCAAACTGGTACACTGTCAGCACTGGTGGTTGTTCATTACATGTGTATGTGTTCACTGCTGCTGGCTCTCAGCTGAGCCTCAAACTCTTCTCATTGCTTGGAATCACCACTTTTCTAGGGCAAATATTACATGTCCTATAGCACAACTGCACACAGCTGTTTACAGATGCTTCACAAATGCGGAATTTCTTCCCAACCTGTGATTGGGTCTGCATTTTAAAAAAATGACAATGCATTTGCATTCTTTTTATTGATTTGAACACTACGATTTAAGAGCCTAAATGCGAGTTTTTCCCTTTATTTCTGCAAGTAGCACTGCAATCATAACTTACAAAAATGTTTAAAATACAAAATGTACATGAAATTACAATACAAGGCTCTGTAAACATCTAGAACTTACTTAATCTTTATTGTCCCACATTTTTAAATATAAAACTTCAATTTGAACGATTTCTGAACCCCAAGGAACGACATCCATTATGAATATCAAAAATATAGAGTTTCAAACCTTTTTTGTATAAGAACAAAACTGCGATGCTATTTTCATTCTTTGGTTTAAAAAGGATGGCAGTTCCCCTGATAACATGTAAGTAAGTTTTACTACAGAAATTCAGATTTGTGGTGATTTCAAAAACCACTCCTTCACCCTCCTGGATGAATATATTACCCCCTTAACTTTTTGTTTTTAACATTAACCTCTGACCCTCCTTATAGAAAAGCTACTTCATCATTAAGGCTTTCCTTCAGGATAATCTAAATTATTAAAAACTTTTTGAAAAGTATTCAGGGAGAAGAAAAGACTTAAGGGTTAGGAAGTGGATGCCAACAAAATATCAACAGTTGTTGGGTTCTGTGGTTTAATTAAATTTGCATAGTCCAATAGAGATTGTGTGCTTTTTATATCACTAAAATTTTACGAGATTAACAGTCTTTACCTATGTTATCACACAAGCTAAAATAAAGACCCTTGTATTGAAGCTTTTACAAGGCAAATACAAAACTGCTTTAGTATCCAAAGCTTTTTTTTTTTTTTTTTATTATTATTTCATTTTTAAATAGGAAAGCATCTCTATGTCTACAGGCATCAAGGTATTTAAAGGCATCAGAAAATTTAGTGCATAGCAACTCCAGATTGTTTGGGCTCCCATATTTTAGGTACAGTGTGAATTCCAGCTACTTGAAGAACTTGCAATAAGAGTCTGTACCAGCAGGATTAAGGAGCATAAATCCCATACAGTATGAAAAGTTGTTCAGTTAGAATTCTCCTACAAACAACGGTTAATGCAAAAGACCCAACACACAAATGTAAATTGGAACATGCCTTGCCACCAGCACCCAGTCCTAAAACAATTACATTGATTGCAGTGTTGTGTGGTTTGTTTTGTTTTGAAGGTGTTAAAAACATAAGTAGATGTATTTCTGAGCATGTGAATCCTTCTCTAGGATCTTAAATGTAAATGAGTAGAGGACAGAGTAAAGCACCATCGCTGAGGGACAATTAAAATATCACTTTTCAGATTACAATCCTGCCCATTTTTTTCTTGCAAATTTAAAGATTTCCACCATTGAACAATATATTCACAAAACGGATGTTCAAGATTCCCAGCATGCACATAGTGGCCTTGCATTAAGTTGTCTGCAATTACCATGAAACATCAAGATAGTAGCCTTAGGCTGCACTCTTAAAAGAAAGGATATAATAAAGAGTTATAACTTCACCCACTTAATACATGGTCTTCTAAAAAGTTAATGATTCAGGTTATTAGAAAGATGCAGTTACAGCTACTTTAATGGTATTGCTTGGGTGCTGACTTAAATGTAGGTGTAATGTTGTGCCTGCAAAAGGCTCAATGGAAAGTTTTCCTGTGACCATCTGCCAAAACGCAACAGCAGTAGAATCCATGTTTTCTCTCACAGGTATTAGAATGCAGTTCTAGTATCCACTTTAAGACCATTTTACGGACATTTTAAGAATCTCTGTAAAATTTTCTACAGAAAGAGTCATGTGCTCTACGTGTTAAACCGCTGAAAGGTCCACAATTGTCTGAACTAGTTTCAATACAAATGTACTTTCTATATTTGGAAGTTTTTGAGTGTATTTGGTCTTAATTTTCATTAGAGCATCATGGCTCACCCAAATGGGGAACTAGAACTAACACCCTCAGTATTTGGATGTTCAGTGTATTATTTCTAATCTTACTTTGCCGTGATTGCTGTACCCTGTGTGTTCCATGTCAGGAAGCTTTGTAAATGACAGTGGCTTCTGGGGGACAGAAACATTTGCGGGCTGCATGGGCAGTTTCAGATCCTCTCCTAGGTTTCTAATCATAGAGGCCTGAGATTTTTCATAACTATGTAAACAGATTGTCTCAAATGCATCAGATTATGCATGTAAGGGAAATGCACCCTTTCAGCACATCACAAAGTTTACCGCTGGTATGAATTTTGTGTGTTTCTTTGGTAGCTTCTGCTTTTCACATTCACAATTAAACAAGGGTGAAATTATACTCCCTAATCCCTAATTCACAGTAAATTACTTTCTAGCAAACTGACATTTATAAACAGCTTAAATTTAAGGAACTGTAACTGTCATCTCCTCGGCACTTCCAAGTGGCAGAGTCAGGCATACAGCATATAAAAGCTAGAGATGTGATCAAACCATTTATTGCATGGAAAACTTGAATGCCACTGAATCGGTGATTTCAAAACTGTATTTTGCAGGGATAACAGGAACACCTAGATCCTCAGCAAATACTGAAATTTCTCCTGTATCACGGCTTTGATGTTGCTGTTCTTTAATCTAAAATCCTACTGCTTAAATTTGATTACAAGTGTAACTAAGAAAAAGCTATTTCAAGAAGGAGCCTGTGCTAATAAAAGAATAGGAAGATTATCCACGAAGTTATAAAAGTTAAATTTTGGAATGTCATTTCTATCCCAACACTTTCATGATGGAATGGTCTTTTTGCAGCCTATCAAGTAACATTTTCAGTTTATAAACAGTGCAGATCTACATTTGGCTTTGCTTCCTATGAATCTAAGAAAGAAAACACTACAGTATTTGCATACAATGGCTTCCGTGGCATTGGCTTCAGATGACAGGTATGATTTGCCACTGGAAGATAGTAGTAAAAAAATAAAATTAAACAACAGAAGCTTTAAAGGCTTTCAAAAATGACCAAAAGGTGTTACAAATCATCAGTTACAAACTATACTACCTCTAAAGGAATGCAGCACACTGAAGATGTGTATTAAATCTTTTTCCCCATTCAGTACTGTGAATAATATAAGAGCAAACTAACATCTCCGCACATCTGAAGCACTTACAATATAAAAGTATTCTATTTAAATGCAAAAAGCAAAGCTTGTTTATAACTTTAAAAGAGTTAAAATATCTGGTGTAGATTCTGTGTGTCCATTTTAAGAAGTCTCTTATACAGCATTTGAGGAACTGTAATTAAAATGCTCTGTCTCTACATCAAAAATGTAACCCACTAAAAGGGCTTTGCAAGGATCCACTGTTCCAGTTCATAAAGGCCACAGAGTTGGAAGCACAGTAAGTCTAAAGAGGAAAAGGACGAAGAAATATCCAGAGAAACTGTAATGTTTTCATGGACGTTTAGTTGCAAGCTTATCCACTACTGGATTCCATCAGATATTCTTGCCTCCAGAGATCCAGGACATGTACGTGCAGACTGGCTGGCCGCTGCTGTTCCATGTGACACTGAGATCTGTGACATATCTCTTCCTATAATCTCATTCACTAGAAAAAAAAGGAAAAAAAAAAAATCAACTGTTTTCATGTTTTCCGAAAGGCAGAATTCATCAGTGTGTCTCTTTCAAAAATAAATATTCTAGTACTAAGCCTTGATGCAGTTAAGTAACAGAGGATTAATGAGGAACTTAATTTCAGTTAACAGTTGAGCAAGAGAGGGGGAGAAAGTCCAGTTTTCTCTTAGTATTACACTTCGCACATACCATAATCCATGTTGGAAAATCCCTAAAACAGTTGAAAACCATACATAAGCACATATATATTCATGACAATGAGGTAACTGAAAGGCACAGCACAGGTGTCTCCAGACAACTCCTCCTGTTCAAGGGTGTTACAGACACAAGTAACTCCAGTAATTCTTGTCTCTTTCAAGCTACTTACAGAACCTCCTCAGAACTTGGATTTGGTTTGATAGAATATTCTTTTAATACTAGATACCTATTTAATTAGCAAGTTTTCTGGATACTTCCATTTCTGAAACTGCAGTAATAAAATCTTCTTTAGTTATCAGTCAACTTTTCTTTAGAGAAGAATTAAGATTGACTAATAGCAGGTCACATCAGGTTGTGTGTCTATGTATGTGTGTCAAATTCAGCAGAGATCAGTCAAAATGTTACTATTTACAAGTGATGGACAGCTGGTGAATATGACAAAGCAGCTCTTCAGTTATTAACAAAAGGCAATTTTGAAGTGGTATGCTAAAGCCTGAGTAATTGATTGCCATCCAATTGACTTTAGAAGATGACAAAACCGATTACTTTAATGGATATGCAGAAATGGTTTACATGGGTGACATGGTTTAGTGTGAGGTGTCCCTGCCCATGGCAGGGGGTTGGAACTAGATGATCTTAAGGTCCTTTCCAACCCTAACTGTTCTATGATTCTATGATTCTAAATACAGGGATATAAATATCCATTTTACAAAATGGGCAATGGTAAGTTTAAGAAAAGAGACTAATATTTGAAGTGCAGATGAAAAAAAACACATTAAATAGTAATGACAAATTTCAGATAAATATTAGATGATAACCAAAATAGAAATTACTTAATAGAAGAGGCAGTCAATCCTGCTGTTTTCCACGACTGTGTGGCAGTAGGTGTACAGTATCTTTTATACAGCAGGACTGTGAATTACAGTAATAAAAGAAACCCCCTAATACAGTTTGTTTGGACCTTCTATAAACAAGCATTAAATGGGATCCTTTTGTTGAGTAAGGACTATTCCTTGTAAAAGTAAGAACTTCTGTTGGGCTAGTAAGCTGCTTCTGTTTAAAATCTTAGCAGATTTCAAACCTAGGCTTTCACTCTTTTGTTGTCCATTGGGTAGCTTTACAGAACAATACACTTCACCACCTTTCTTAATGCTTCCTTCATTTCCCATAGCAGGATTTAGTTTCCTACTAACCATTCCGGTTTGGTAGAAGCAAAATTAAAAAAATTAATCTAAATTAATTAAACAAAAAAATCTAAAATCTAATTACAATCTAAATCTAATTAAACAAAGTTAATCTAAAGGTAGTGTTAATTGCTCTTAATGTTTATAGTGTTCAACAGTCTGAGCTTCATCTTTTGTTGGAGCACTAGCATAAGTGGGTTTGAAAGAAAATGTAGTAAATACTGTGAATCCTCTGAAGTATGTATAATGTACATAAAATCCAACTCTGATACAAAGGTTTGTCTGTATTCTTTTAGTTTACTTAGGAAAGCTTTAAAACCACCTTATGTCATACAACTGCATGTAACCATGGAAGAGGTACTTGTTATCTAAAGGTCAATCAATGGCAAAGGTGTTCTCTTGCATGACTGCAAGGACAGCTTGTTAAAAATGCACATTATTGCAGATCAAAGGCTCAGACGGTTCAGAAGAGCTACATAGTAACCAAATCCCTTGAGCAAAGACTTACTTAAAATCTATTGGGCTTTAAAAAGTCTTTCATTCAATGAACTTAATTGTTACTATGATAACTGAAAATTGTGTGACTGCACATAGGATCCTCTTTCAAGTGTTTTTATTATGCTAACACAAAGCATACACAAACAGCTGTTAAAAACCAAGACTTTTAAAAAAAAAAAAAAATAATTTAGATGTTCACTTACAAGAATTATGTTCCATTGGTTTCTATCGGGCACTCTTATTTTGCTCTAACCACAGGACCTCTCACAGCTATTATCTACTCTGTGTGACCGAACCGTTGCTTTGTGCAAGTCAAATATTGCAGCTGTTCAGTACTACTAAAATTTTGATGACTGGCACAATAAAAAAGAACATTAAATAAAACCACTTTCTATATTTTGTAATTGGATGGTTACTCCCTTTAAGTTTTGAGAGATGAACATGTATCTGTACTGGCAATGTCAGGGCAAACTAGTCTATCGTATTGTAATGCTTTGTGGTTTCCACAGGCAAGAATGTTTAACTGATCAGCACATAGCCATGTGGCGGTAAACCCTCCTTACATCACGTTACACTGGGAACACAATAGCTGCTCATGTGTTTTATTTGCCAAAGTTCTGCATAATCCATTATGGAGAGTATGACATTAAAGTCCGAGGTTGTTTTGTTTTTAAAATAATCACCGGTTTGTTTGCAAGAAGCTTACTGCCATGGCTCTGTCACACATTTCCTTTTGCAGCTGGGAGAACCTTTTTCTGCCAACATTTTTAGCATGTGGCCAATACAGCTTTATCAGGTTTATTTCGATTTATATTAGAAGTATCTACCACTTGTAAGGGAAATGCAATACCTGGCCTTCTTCCCAACAGAAATTCTAGCGGAATATTTACTTGCCACAGTGATTTTGAAAGGATTGTTCATTGTAAACCCAACCAGTATTCCAGTGTGCATTTTTTTTATTTTATAATTTTAATGTGTATCTCACTGGGTGTTTGTCAGATCACCATGCAGGCCTAAATAAAAGGCCACAGTCCTTTTTCTGCTGTGTCTGGCAAAGTTGTTTTTCCACCTTTCACAGACCATAGCCGCCTGCCTAACACACCTCCTTATGGTATACCTTCCAAGTGTGCCCATTTCAGCTGTCTGGAAATCTGTAAGCAACAAAAGAATGGGGGAAGCCTGCAGGCTCGGGAAGGCTACACGTTGAGTTAGATTACGTACAGATGATGGTAAAACGGCTTCAAAGAAAGCCCTGCCTGCAGAAGCAGCAGCTGAGATCAAAGCACTCCAACCTTTGTGAAGCAGCAGCCTGGCTCCTGAGCAGGGCAGTGCTGGGCTCTGCAGTGACAGGCTGGGGGCAAGGGCTGGCTGCCCAACAGGCTGGGCCCAACATGTCTGGGAGGTGTGGAAGGGATGAGAGAGAACCTGTGTAGTCCTGAGCTAGCATGCAGACTAGCAGATGGAGAACGGGTCTTTAAACCAGGAGAGCAACTTTTCCAGAGAAGGCTGGTTTTTGCAGCCTGAGAAAAACATTGTGAAGAAGCCATACTGGATATTTACCAAAATTAGGCAGCCTGGAAGTCCTTTGGAACAGCTCTCTGAAGGGCTGTACAACTCGGCTTTAAGGCACCAAATCCTGAGATGCCTCTATGTATCTAATTAGGAAACATTTAGCTTTATATGTAAGACATCCCATGTTTACCAGCATTGGCATAATTAACTTGTCTTTCTGACCGTGGAGTAGCATAAATAAAAGAAGTTTAAAATGTAAATTGTGTAGTCAGTAAGAAGAGTTAAAATCCTGCATAGCAAGGTACAAGACTGAAGATGAAACCATACCTATCATGTTTTCCTTTTTGTATTAATGTGATGGAGAAAAATCGTATTTGTTTAAAGACTTAGATAAAAATTCAAAGGTTAGCAATTGAATGCAGGATATATTACTTTCTTCCACAAAGGGTCAATCACAGAACATTCAGTGGTCTGAGATTAATGCTGAAAACTTAACTTATGCGCATAAACACAGGTTTTTATAATGTTGTCTAGTAAAATTCAAGTTTTTAGGTGACAAACTGGGAGAGGAAGTCAACTGCAACAGTCCTGAGCAAGGACAGAGCAATAATGTGTTAGAAGCAAAAGAAAATTTCTATTCTATACTTCCAGAAGAACATTTATCCCACCATTCCTATTTTCAGCTGTGGGGTGCATGGGCTATGCTGTCCTAGAAATACAGTTAGAAAGATTTCATATGTCTTTTTGTTTAACCTGAAAAGCCATTCAGTTAGCAACTAGATACTGGGAAACCAAGATGCACAGTACTTTCAATACATGCCCTTGTTTTTTTTATAGCATTTCCTTTCTCTCTTCAGCACAAGTTTCTAGGGGAAGTCTGCAGAGCTTGTTTGGGATTCAGGAACGCATATGTCAAGCATGTTGTTAAAGTTCTGCATGGTCTGTCTGCCAGGTTAATTTGTGTTTGTTGTGTAATTTATTCTTCTGTTGTCTCTTCAAAGAGAGCTGATCTCATGGGACTTAAGATGGAGGTGAACAGTTATGTGGGAAGGACTCTTGACTCCTTCAGTCTACTGCCTTCTTCCTGCCCCCAGATTAAATTAGCGCCTGTTGGGTATGCTCAGTGCCAGGGGGCCTGACTGCTAACTACATGCACCCTGGAGCTCTGCTGTCAAGAGATGAGGATCCAGAAATATGTTACACACTAAATTTTACACACCTACAATTGTTTTGGATGATCAGTGTCAAGTGAGTGGACAACATCAAAAATGTTATCAAATGTTTTACATGGTAACAGAGGCCAGGTTGCTAATCCTGAAATAATGACTGGATCACAGCAAGAGACAGAGGGGTGACACGCACAATACTGCATAGAGGTGTGGCAGATTCCTCCACAAAACTGGCAACTGCACTTCGAGAACCTGTTTGTCAGAAATGGCATGGATCAAACAACAATACAGGGGTGTTTTATTATTTTACTCCTATGGGACTGTGAAGTGGAAATTATTTTAACAACTTTCTTCTGTCTATTTAACTGACTTCTCTGGCAGTTATCCCAAATTTCAGATTTTCAGCTGTTACTTTATTTGCAATAGGTTTATCATTTTCTTCCCAGTGTTTACACTTGTGTAAGCTGGCTGGCAAATTTATACCAATAGTTATAAATAGACTGTGCAGAACAGAATTGAACATGGTGTAGAGAAAATCTTCTGCTACTGCAGAATCAGCATTTATACTTTCTACTGGAAATAGGCAGTTACAACACATTTTAGGTTTTTGTAGGTCAAAATTACTGCCCGAAAACCTCCATGGAGGACTACAACAAAATCAGTTCAGGTTACAAACCATTAGGTATGTAACTGGCAAGAGTAGACACCCAATGAAAACACATCATGATGTGTCTGGAACTTCCCCAGGATGTTCCACTGGCCTCCAAAACGTGTTTGTTCTAGGGAATTCCTGAGCCATCTATCTTTGCACCGATTTGTATCTATCTTTGGCACCGACTGGTTCCAGTCAGATTTTTCTCCCTGGGGTCTTTCAGGTCTGTGCAAAATTATGTCACCTGCAACATTCTGAGACAGTAAATTCCAGTTTAACTACAGATTGCTAGCAATGCTTTGTATGTGTTGAGCTTGCTGCATGATTATGTGGTAGACACTTCTATTATTTTCTTTCCCAAGCAGAACTTTACATTACCTTTTCCCATGCCACCCATTAACTTTATTATACTTGGCATATTCTGATTCATTTTTCTTGCTGCAGGGCCCTAGTGTGTTCAACATAACTTCTGTACCAAATCTTTGCCTGCGCGAGGTGTCCTTAACCAAAGCACTCCACAACACATGTGCACCTAATGCTTTTGCAGATCAGTGGCAAGATGTGGGCATATAACACAGATATATAGTAGCATTTGTTCATTCTCTGCTTTCTAAATATTCCTAGTATTTATTTACCTTTCTGAAACTGCTTTTAACACTACTCAGCAAGCTTTCATAGCCTTGTGCATTTTAAATTCAAGACGGCTTTAAATAAGAACAGTTCACCGAGCTCGTCACTGTATGTACGGAATTAGGGCAGGGTTTTTTCCTTCGCTTACCCTAATTTCCACTCCTTTAACTAACCAATTTTCTTTAATCACAAGGTCTTCCTATAGAGATTCCAGAGAGTTTGGGGTTTTTTTCACTTTCAGTATCTGAGCAGCAGTAGTGTCACATTTACCAACTTCCAGTCCCCTGGCTTTAAGCAAGAGGTTATACGTTACAGTTAATAGTTCCACTATTGCTTACTTATCTGCTGTCTGGCACATCAGCTAGCTGTGAAGAACTGTCACTGTCTGTTGATGTGTTTGTTCTGAAACCTTTTTACTGACACTTGAAGGGTGGCTACAAAGCAGATGAAGATTCCTTTTTTGCAAGGAGTCATATGGAAAAGACTTGGGGTAATGGGCACAAGTCACTCCTGGGGACATTCCAATTAGACACAAGAGGAAAATTTTTCCACACTGAGAACAAGCAGCCAATGGAATAATCTCCCCAAGGAAATGGTGGATTCCTCAACATTGGACACTGAATGTTTGGCAGGACAGGGTACTGGGACATACCGTTGAAGTGTCTAGGCCATGCTTTGCCTAGTAAGGTTAGACCAGATGACCCCTGAAGTCCCTTCCAACCTGGCATTCTATGACTTCAACTTGACAGATCCTGCAACAGATCCCTTTTTCAAAGGACTCTGGCATGAGCAACTCTAGTTCTTCAACTCTGAACATCAATACAAAAACCTTTCTAAGTTGATCCACCTAATTTTAAGTGAATTACTGATTTGTCATCTGTTGGACAGGTTAACCTAGTAATTTTCATGTTTAACCTAGTAATCTTCATGTTCTCTTCTGTTCTCTGCATTTGGAAGCAGTTTGTAGTCTCTCCCTCTGCAGAGTAGTTGTACACTTAAACTGAACCCTCATAAATAGTTTTCATACTGCTCACAAGTACTTTACCCTTTTAACCACCTGTTTTTTCTTAAGTAAGTTTTACTGTTTTCCTATAGCTCCCCTTCTGAAGTTCATTACAGCCTGTAATGCTGAAACTGCTACCAAACAAAGGAAGATTTGGTTGTTTATTTGGTTGGGTTTTTTTAAGCAGTTCCTGTATGCTCCTTTGGACCAAATAAAGAGACTTTTCCCCTTGTGGGTTCTTCTCATGACTTAGTGCTCCATGAAGAAGTCATCACACTTACCCATTCTATAAAGGATGACAAGTATTCCATTAGTGTATTTCCTGTCTGCAGATTAGCTGATCTCTTCTCGCACATGATAGTAACAGTCGCTCTCCTGCTCAGCAGTATAATTTAGAAGCTATGCACATCCTAATTTAAGCCTGAAAGGTGAATCTGTAAGCATTCCCTACTAGTTGATACAGTCAGCTTGTCTGTTTGTTGCTAAGCATTCTTCGAGGTACAGAACCATTCTACTAACATTCCTGAGAGAACACATCTCTTGCGTTAGTACAACACTATCTTGATTATTTTTCTTACACAAATACCTAAAATATTTTAATAGTGCCACGTGTCTCAACTATGCTTCTCAGATGCTTATGTGCAAGCATATTTCTCTCTGGGTCTGATTTTCTGTGTGCGTGCTCTCTTGAAAAGGGACCTGTGGGTGTAGGTTTCATAATTCTGAATTTGGGGGTTGCCAACCTGTGTGTCACTCTTTAGTTGAGGATGCTGGTATTTGTGGGTTATTACTGAGTTTTCATTTTTCAAGAACAACTGGTCTTCAACAATTATACTGTACCTACCAGATCCTGAGTTGCACAGGACATAGTACAGAACACTGAAATAATCTAAGCCATAACTGCTATCTTACTAATTGATTTGCTGGTTCAACATGTAGAAATGTCAGCTAGTTTTGCCATTCTGAGTAGTAGCTATTTGCCTTACCAGTAACATTTTGGTATGTAAGGAAAGCAGAACTATGTCACTTTCTGGAAAGGTGGTAAAAGACCAACATGGTGATTTCAGTTTCATGGGCAAACTCCTTTCACTCTTTTCCAAAGATCAGTCTACACACCCCCTGTGTGAGAGTTTTATAAAGGCTACACACAGAGCTTGGTCACCTTCCTGGTAACAATCCTGAAGACTGTACACTTACACGTACTCCTTTTTAAAAATCTATGGGGAAAGTAAATTGCATTACATGTTCTTATGTATGGGGGAGAGAAAAAGGGTCAGTATAGTTCTTTGGCATTTTAGGCATGTTTGTAATAAAGCGAAAAACACTTAAGAAGAATGAGTATAAACACAATCACGACCAATATACCATGCATCAATTTCTAATATCATTATGTAAGAGTCACATTGCATAATTATCTCGTTTATATGTGAAATGTGAGGCTGAAAGCATCTTAAAACAAACCCAGACAATCCTTCCCCGTTAAGCGCACATTCAACTAGAAATGTATTTATGAGTCTGTATCCCGAGTGTTTGGATTGGCAGTGCACGACACTGTATTCCATCTACTTAAATTGACATTGATTCCTCTTCTTGAAAAAGGGGAAGCATTCTAAATTTCTCACAGTTAACTGATCTGGCCACTCTACAGCCTTGCACGTATCTGGCTTAAGATTTTCATACCCTCTTCTGCTGTTGTACTAGATCCTACAGCACTCAGGAAGTTCTGCTGCACTACATATACTTTTAGTGGGGATTTTTACCGAATAAGGGAACACCTGGTTCATAGCTTCTGAATTTTCAGCTATTTCAGAATACACAGGTGTGTGATTATGGCAATACTTAAGTATTACATAGCGCTGTTCACTTGTAGATGTTAAGACTAATAAAACACTTTCCCCTTTCCTTTGTGCTCCAATTTAAAACATTGAAGCATTTCAGTAAGCAGACTCACCCTCTAGATTTTCCACATAGGAGTTGGACATGAGTGCTGAATGTTGAGTCCATTTCTCTGTTGAACCTGATGGCTGGTATTCCAGGTCAGAGATAAAACTGTCTGTGTCAGAGAAGAAGACAGACATAACTACTGACTGGACTAAACCAAGATGTTACAGTTCACTCAACCAGGAAGTGACTTTCAATTTTCTTTTAATAGCACTAACTTTAAACACCCACTTTCATTCACAACTACTACATATGTCGACATAAGTAACTATTTATAAATTATCAGAGTGCCTATTAAAAACAGTATCGCTTATCTCATATATATAGTTACTTTTCAGTTAGCAGCCAGAGCCATAAAGGTAATGGTTAATATTTTTTGGATGTCTGCCTAGTTGTATCATGATGAATTTTGTACTACATAAATTTCAATTTAGTATGCGTGTTAGTTTAGAACATTCCTTCTGCAATTTTCTCAATCTGTTTTACTTACTGTGGTCAAATTAAAAGTGCTTATGTCCTTTGGCAGCACCTCCACTGAACAAGGCAGGCAAAAGAGTACTAGCAAATAACACCTTTATTTTTATTTTTCCTATCCTTTCACTGGAGGAAACCGTTGTTACAACATGTTAGCTTCCTGCCTACTTGTCAGGCTGTCTGCACATTTTGCCCCAGGTACTGATCTGCAGTCAGGCCACACACAGGCTGAAGTGTTGGAAACCTAAGCATGATCTTGGTAGAGGTGGCTCTGGCAGACCAAGGCAACGTGAGAAACCAGGGAGGAAGTGAACTGTACTCCCTTCCACTGTTTTTCCTGGAGGAAAAACGAATGTAGACTAGTGTACTTATTACTTTAACCAACAGGCAGGTGCTTGTTCAGTTGTGATCAATGACAATGCAGAGAGTGCAACAGTGTACTGGGGTGGGTTTGGGTTTGAGTTTTTTCCCTGCCAAAGAGAGAGCTGCAAGTTTAGTACAACAAGTTTTAATACAATTAACAAAATTACTCTGAAAGCTGGCTAATTTGTGCCTTCTGGATAGAGCCATACATTTGCTTTGCTGGCATGATTTCTAAGCCCTGCTTACAGGTGACTCCTGAGAGAATGAAAGAGTTTATTCTTACTTCCTTATGAAATTCAAGCAGTTCAAATTACTGCTTTGGATGCCTTATGCTTAATTGTTTAAAGTGTAAAGTTACACGTATTTAAACAGGAAGTGGAAAGCATCATTTGGGTTTCAACGTAAATGTCACAGAATCATAGAATAGTTAGGGTTGAAAAGGACCTTAAGATCATCTAGCTCCAACCCCCCTGCCATGAACAGGGACATTTCACACTAAACCATGTCATTCAAACCTCTGTCCAACCTGGCCTTGAACACCACCAGGGATGGAGCATTCACAACCTCCCTGGGAAACCCATTCCAGTGCCTCACCCACCCGCACAGTAAAAACCTTCCTCCTTATATCCAATCTAAACTTCCCTGTTAAAGTTTTAACCCATTACCCCTTGTCCTGTCACTGCAGTCCCTAATGAAGAGTCCCTCCCCAGCATCCTTGTAGGCCCCCTTCAGATACTGGAAGGCTGCTATGAGGTCTCCAGGCAGCCTTCTCTTCTCCAGGCTGAACAGCCCCAACTTCCTCAGCCTGTCTTCATACGGGAGGTGCTCCAGTTCACTGATCATCCTTGTGGCCCTCCTCTGGACTCCAACAGTTCCATGTCCTTTTTATGTTGAGGACACCAGAACTGTACACAGTGCTCCAAGTGAGGTCTCAGGAGAGCAGAGTAGAGGGGCTCCAACACAGGTGTAGGACCTTGCACTTGTCATGGCTAAACTTCGTAAGGTTGGCATCAGCCCACCTAACAAGCGTGTCAAGGTCCCTCTGGATGGCATCCCTTCCCTCCAGCAGATGAACTGAACCACACAGCTTGGTGTCATCGGCAAACTTGCTGAGGGCACACTCAATCCCACTGTCCAGGTCACCAACAAAGATGTTGAACAAGACCGGTCCCAAAACAGATCCCTGAGGGACACCACTCGTTACTGGTCTCCAGCCGGACATTGAGCCATTGACAACAACAATTTACATGTGGCCATCCAGCCAGTTCTTTATCCACCGAGTAGTCCATCTATCAAATTGATTCTCTCCAATTTAGAGACCAGGATGTTGTGTGGGACAGTGTCGAACTCTTTGCACAAGTCCAGGTAGATGACATCAACTGCTCTACCCCTGTTCATCAGTTCCGTAGCCCCATCATAGAAGGCCACCAAATTGTCCATGCCATTTTGAAACAAAGCAGTAGATAAAGGACAAATTATTCTCAAATAATAGGAGATGAAGAAAATAGTAATGTTTTTTCCACCAACTATGAGACAACCAGCAAGAAAGTGACATTTAAATAAAGATATAATGAATCCAGAGAGATGAGCAGAAAACTACCTTGGGATGAAACAAATCAACTTTTATCAGCAATCCTCTTTAAATCTCAGGCTTTCAAAGGAGCAGACAACAAACACTGACAAAAAGCCTCTAGAGAGGGCAGTGGAGTTAATTAGCTCTTGTAAGCAACAGCCTCTGCACCATAAAGTCTGTATAGCTTAGACGATAGTGATTATCTGTCACTTTAGCAGAGAAATATGCTTTGAAGCAATTTTTCTAATTGATTTTGTATATAGAAGGACTCTGAGGTTCTTGCATACCCTAATGAAGCTGCTGACAGCACTGAGGTTTTGCTCTTATAAATCCCTGACAAAATGCGTCATGCGTAACATGTCTCCAGCCAGCACCTTCTGCAATGAAGCATGCACTGGCCTCAGGCACCCAATATTTGGTGTTTGTGAAACATGGTAAATAAAGCAACAGCCTTTAAAAGCATTCAATATAGCATAAAGATTTTGTTCAACATGCACTGAAGTTACTCGAACTTGAGGCACCAGATAAATACAAATTAAAAATACCTTTCTTCCTCATCATTTCAGGAACATTTGAGAGAGCTTTTTACTTCCTTAAGCAATACCATAATGTGTTTTGTACCCAAAGAATACAACATTAAAATTAAAGCTACTACATTGAACTGGAAATGAAGAAAACTGACATCCAGTAGATCTATTTAATTGGTCAAAAATACATGCTTTTATAAATCACCTCTTTGTCTTGGATTCTCCCTTAAAGAAAGAAAGGTTAAGAAAACACTTTTATCACTCCATTATCTGCATTAGCTTTGGATCAAAGCAGTAAGTCTAGTTAAAATTAGGAGTTCTACTATGGATACAGGCAGACCAAAACGCTACTGCAGTTACACCTTTGGTTTTCAAGACGAATTCCTACAGGAACCAATTAACTTTTTTGTAGCACTATTTGGATAAAAGCTTAGCTTTTCTATCCTTTACTACCACTGAACTGAAGCAGGATATGTGGGCAATGGGACATGACCTAAAATATGTACTGGTTTTAGAAAAGTAGACTCCAAAATATTCTAGAATGCATGATTGTTTGCAGTGGCATTAGGGTTTTTTAATATGCTTTGCAAAAATAAGTTTCATGCGACTGTATGGCATTTGATCATACCAACTATCTAGGTTTCATAGTATTGCTTCATCCACCTTGGAGTTTGTGTGGTTTAGAGGACAGGTGAATGAATTGCTGTATCTGCAGGCAGTAAGGATCAGTTATCCTCAAAGAACATCATGGCTAGACTGCAGTGCACACTTCCTTGGGGACAGGCCTTTGTTTGTCAACTGCAGATGGAACTTTATCAGCCACATTCATGTGAAGAATCCCTGCAGCTACGTCACAGGGGTTAGTGCAGCATATTTAGCCTGGTTTTGACTCCACATGACCAGCAACTAGTACAGTGTCAACTTTCCCTAAAAGAAAAAACCCAACAGGCGCTGCCAGGCTATAATTAACCCTCAGTGTTCTCTGCTGTGGAGCTGCCAGCTCATTCTGTTGGTCTGTGATCAAAACCAGTCGTATGGCAGGCTCTGTTTGCAATGGCAAGCTATTGACAATGTGGTGAGCTACCTTGCAAGTTATCATCCCAAGCCACAGGACAGGGTTCCTTTGAGAATTTTCAGGTTCAATTCCAACTTGACTAAAAAGTACTTTTTTTTTTAATTGACTGATAAATTTGAAAATGAAAGTAAATTTGAAATGTTAGGAGGAGTGTAGTTTTCCTGTACATATTATATATACAGCTACATAGACAGGCTGAATGTGCCTGCAGAGTCACAGCACAAGCTCTGCAGGTGTTTGGCTCAGTAACAAATATCCCTCTTCATGACATCATTATGTCACCACACCCAATTTACGTATCATAGTGAACCACCTCATTTCAGTCATATATTTACCCTTTCTCTCATGCAAGAAGATAGACAGTCTAACGTAGTAATTATAAAGCTTGAACCTTGGAGCCGCAGGACACATGCTGTGCAGTGGAAAGCAGCGTGAAAGCACCTAAGCATACTTTAGCTGGTGTCACCAAGGAATGCCTAATGCCTTCCAGTTCCACTACAATTGCAAGTGTCTGCAACGTGACGTAGACATGTCACCTATGCTCACAGAGTAAGCTTCTACTCTTGTAAGTCGTACATGGGAATCTTTTTGCTGTGGTGCAACCAGCTGAGCTTATTTTGAATCGGTTATGAGGTGTTCTATGGCTCTCAGGGCAATAGGAAGTTTCATACATTAGCTGGTCACAGATGGCTGATGAGTTGTCTGAAGCTCTTTACACATCAGCAGTCTCTAACTGGTCTTCTCACCAGGTGCCTTGCTGGCACACATTTTATAAACACAGTGAATGAATCTACTAGAAGGTATGATTGTAGCATCCTTTAACCGCTGTCAGAGAATAACATCCTCTTCACCTTTCCTTACTGTTTCACCCTTTTCCTTTTAATCTACTGGTAAGTCTGGTTCTTTCTCTGGTTCATTCATAACACCCACCCATTTCTAAAAGAAGATTCCCATTCTCTTCCACTACGTTTCAGGTTCTTCCTTGTGTTGAGGTTGAGTGAGGTGACCTCATGCTTACAACCTTACTAAAGAACATATACTAGTGTAATTTTGGGAATGCCTGTTATAAATAGGAACATTTTGAGGGTCCTGTGTACAATGTAGGCTAGAGTTCTTGTCACACAAATCCTTCCAGACATGCTGCAAGATGCAACATGTTGTTCTATGCTTAGGAAACAGTAAAAACTAAAAACTGGTGCTGCAGACAAACATCTTAAGTTGGAGCTGTACTGGCAAGAAGACAGGTTTTTGAGCTGCTCTCCTCCATGCTAAGCTAGACTTTAGCATTTGGCATTTTTTTTTTGTTTCTGTAGACCTTCAGTGCTCTGTTTGGCAGCGCGCTGCCTTAATTAAAAATTACCTGTTAATGCATAAGTTTAAAATATATAGAGAAATACAGTATACAGTCCTTCTCTAATGCTTTCTTACTAGTTACTACTGTAAATCTGCACAAGTTAAGCTGAAGCTACAGTAAAAAGCTACCTGCGAAGACACACAAATTTTCTAGCAAAGAGCAGAATAAACTCTGAGCAAGTGGAGATAACTCTCATCAAGTGGAGAGTTATCACAGAACTACTAAAATGAATCAATGCAAATGGCTTAGAATTCTACACGGAGTATGTCTGACAAAGCAGACTTATTGCTTTATGTACACAAAACTGTTAGAGGATTTCTAGTTATGATTTATAGTAAATCCATGTACTTCTAATCTTCAGCTTCATGTAATGGAGATGCAATGAGTAATAAAATGTAAGAGGATTAGAAGGTCCTCCCGATTTGCTGAATACAGCCTAATGTAGTACCTTAAAAGTGGTTAAATAACAGTTGTACATGTTAGAAACCTCATCACCATAGAAAGCCACAAAATCCAAGGTAAACTCATTCCTAAACTGCAATCCACAAGAGATTACATTTTAGATCAACAGTATTAGAATAGATTTAAATTTAAAACTTGACAGCAGGATAGGTAAACCACCACACAAGTAGCACTACTGAAAAGCAGTGTAGAGAAATCATGGAACTAGACTGAGTCTAACTTTGACTTGCCTTCTTTAAGTGGGGAAGAAATGGGATCTATCATAGAATGGTTTGGGTTGGAAAGTACCTTAAGATCATCTAGTTTCACCCCCATCTGTCACGGGCAGGGATGTCTCACACTAAATCATGTCACCCTAGGCTCTGTCCAACCTGTCCATGAACACTGCCAAGGATGGAGCATTTACCATGTCTTTGGGCATCCTGTTCCAGTGCCTCACCACCCTCACAGAAAAGAACTTCTTCCTTGTATCTAACCTGAACTTCCCCTGTTTCAGTTCAAACACATTACCCCTTGTCCTGTCGCTACAGCCCTTGATGAAGCCCCTCTGCAGCATCATTGTAGGCCCACTCCAGGTACTTGAAGGCTGCTATGAGGTCTCTACGCAGCTTCTCTTCTCCATGTTGAACAGCCCCAACTTTCTCAGCCTATCTTCATACAGGAGGTGCTCCAACCCCTCACCATCCTCGTGGCCCTCCTCTGGACTTGTTCCAACACTTCCATGTCCTTTTTATGTTGAGGACACCAGAACTGCACACAATACTCCAAGTAAGGTCTCATAAGAGCAGAGAAGAGGGGCAGGATCACCTCCTTCAACCTACTGGTCACGATCCTTTTGATGCAGCCCAGGATACGGTTGGCTTTCTGGGCTGTGAGCACACACTGCTGGCTCTTTTTAAGTTTTTCCATCAACAAACACACCCAAGTCTTTTTCCTCAGGCTGCTCTGAATCTCTTCTCTGCCCAACCTGTAGCTGTGCCTGGGACTGCCCGGAGTCAGTTGCATATTAGGAGAATGTACAACAAAAAGAGCACAGGATGGCTCATGGATTTGGGAAAGGACAGAGATCAGCAACTACCTGTCTGTAGTCATTTCACCTGCCTTGTTTACACCTATTTGCAGTCCTAAATACGCCCTGTCTATACAGGGAGCTGTTAGCTTGGGGAGCTGGGCAGAGGGCAGACTTCCTGAAAGATGGTAAAGGGAAAAAAAAGGTCCAGCATGGGGAGGGCGTGAGGAGGAGGAAAAGCAGATGGAACAAATAAAGAGCAGGAACCTTCTTTTACGTAGTTCCAGTCCAAAAGTTTATCAGCTTGTGCAGACTGACTACCGCAAAGCAGAATCAAGTACTGTTTTACAGAATACCTTTTAAGTAAGCATACAGTAGAAATTACTTAGAAATTGTGTTATATTTCAAATGTTTTCCAAAGTATCACTGAAATTTCATATTTAGGTGTCCTCATGCATTTTGATCCCTTGTTTCTTCAAGTGAACTAGAAAGCGTTTCCTGTAGGAAGCATGCATGGGAAGAGGAAAAGCCAAATGAAATTCAAGGTGGAGATGAGAAAAGCCTTAAGACATCAATGAGATCCTGGTGAAAAACAAGAGAAGAAAGGGCCACATAAACGTCAGCAAGGGGAAAAAAGGTAAAAAGTGTACTTTCTGCAGATACCCAGGCAGAGATCTGCCTTTAAGTGATGTAACTCTTTTTCACTCCTAGTCTGACCAGAGGCCAGCTTGCTCTGATTGATGAAGGGCAAAGAATACAAAAGGTTAGCCCATGCTGGTCACTGGCAAGCGTGCCTGACTCTGCAGAGAGCTCTAAGTGGTGAATCCACATGTCACAAGACTAATCCAGATGCTGTTGCCTTGAGCACTGATGTATGAAGCAGCTCTGTAATTCTGTATTAAGTAGTGGATATGGGTTTTTTGGTATGTTTTGAAAAAAAAAAAAAAAGCCTGAGGAGGCAGTAAGATTCACTTTTAGGAGTTTTGCTTAAAGGGATTTAGGTAACTACTACCCAGAATGTGTTGCTTGGTAGTTTTCTAAAAAGAATTTTAAATCCTACTCCATCAAGCCATACAGCTTTAATTTCAAGCCTAATTTTAGCATGAGGTAGCATGTCCATACTACACTCAAATTTGGTTAAGATTTCTTAAAATATTTTATTTTCTTAAAAAATACAATATCTAATATGCTGATTTGGGAACAGTACATGCTACTTAAGAGAAAGAAGACTATTTATGCTGACAAGGGTTGTTTGGTTTGGGGTTTTTTGAGTTTTTTTGTTTACTTTTTTTTTTTAAGACTATTGACTTAAATATTTAAGATCAGTAATCCAGACATGATTTACACAGTTCACAGTTGGCCTTGCCTTAGTATTTTAAGAGGTTTATTCGGCCTAACTGATAATCCTTAAAAACCTACTTTCCAACTAAATACAGCTTCAGGTTTGATATATTAGCTGGGAGAACATACTGTATTAACATTCATTTATGCACGCAATTACGTTTGGATTTTTTTCCTTAAGTGTTACACTATTAATGCAGAGTAACTGATTTGGTGTTTGTATCTAGCTCAATCTGTACAGAAACTAAAATTTGATTACACACATAGGAAAAATTTTGAAGTTATTTTTTAAAGTGCAGTAACCATTAGAGAAATTACAAAAATGTGCTCCTGCCCAAACATGGTTTTTACTTAAAGCTGATTAAGCAGAAGAAGGAGTTACTTATGTTGAAAGAACTGAGCAGCTTGTTTACTGTCACTCTGCCCTTTAAGATTTTTCAAATGGCAGGTTTCAGGCTAGACATCTGATTGGTATTTGCAGATTGGAAATGAAGAAACAGAACCAAACCCAACCCCCTGAGCAGTTATCAAGTGGGTGTACTGTGAAACCCAACTGAAGGTAATCTCTACGCTTGCAAACACATTGCTGCTGCCAATTGTTAGTTTAGTGTTTAAAACTTTGTTCAGTTTTCCATATAGAAAGTTTAAGAAGGTCTCATAACTGCTGATTAAACTATAAACTTCTATAGCAAGAGTTATTTACAAAAAGAAACCATTGAAACTGTGGCCATCTGACTCGTGTGTATGGATTACACGTCTCTAAGCTTGGTCATGCTCTAAGTGTGGCTCTTGCAGATTTTCCCATGATACCATGATTTTGTCAGCACAGAAACAACTTGGTCATTTCACAGTGTTAAGCAATAGGAACAGTTTCTAAAAGCAACTGGTATTTGTGCTATGGTGGGAAAAAAACGGCTTTCTTTTTACTGTCCATTGATTTTAATTTTTGAACCAGTATAAACAAACTGCCAAGATGCTCATAAATGCCAAGCACTTCTGCTTATGTTGTGAAAAGTTTAACTACTGCATTTAATTGTGTTTTATTTATTTCTACATCTTTCTCTTTTGTGGGTGTGGAGGGAAGAAGGATGAAAAAAAGGTAGGTTCTGACATGACACTTCTTGAAACATTCGATTTTTCCTCACTCTCTAGCACAGAAGTAGAAAATGCTGTTACTTTTTCCATTGCATTTTGTTTCACAAAGCCTTGCTCATCTCCCCTCAGCAAGTCCTTGATGGAATCAGTCTCTTTCTTCCTTTCTACATAAATTTGACTGAAAAACAGTATTTCTAAAATGAGAGTTTTGCTTAATTAGGGTGGCCATTTAACTGAAAGCCCAACTATATTAATTTCTCCAATTTTCTTCTCAGTAAGCTGTTCCTTTAAAAGCATTTCTTAATTTTTCTTTTACTGACTGGAGACAATAATAGCAAAGCTCCATTTAAGCAAGGGCTGGAACTGACATTTAACAGACAGCCTATGCTTATGTTTTTACACTACTGTTGATGTAACTAAGTAATTACTAGGGATGATTAAAAAAAAAAAAAAAATCCCCAAAACCTAACAAACCACAACAGTTAAAGCTCTCCTAAAAGAGCGGTACTTCTAAGAATCCCATCATCAATACCAGCTTTTACACACCTTTTAAGGCCAGGCTGTCTGCTCTTCAGTCCCATTAACATGACACGCTCTTTAAATTGCTTTGCATCTATGCCTCAAACAGTCTGACATTTAGGATCTGATCTCTCTTTGTTTTTCACTTGATTGGACATGTTTGTAAGTGAACACTGTCCAAGTATTTGAAGTAGAAAACTTTACAGCCTGGCCTTTAGCCCTAAAATGCCCTTGTTCTGTTGGTGTTAAAGAAGTGAATTTCTCAAAAGGGTGGTTAGAGTGGCAAGGAGAAAGCAAACAGCTACTGTGAGAAGAGATGCTGAATGATGACTGCAGATCTACAGAATGTCTGTGAAGAGACTAAGATGGTGCCCAAATAGCTGCGAAATATTTTCAAAAAATTAGCCTGTCCTTCACAACTGGGACCCCTCCAAGAAACATGACTCCAAACTACATTTATTGCAACTTAAGACGTATTATTACAACTCTCACTGAAACCTACCAACAAGACAATAAAAAAAAAGCTCCAAATTAGTTCCTATACATAAAGTGTCAACATGTAGGGGTTAATTTTCAATCCCTGCTTTATGACAAGCAGTCTACAGGCAAATTAGACTGAAGTACATAAACTGTGTAACTACAAATTTACACCAGTTTTAAATAAGTTGTTGCTTTGGACAGAAAAATATAATCCCATTTTAATAATACAAATCTACTGCTGTGGAGTGTGTTCTAAACAAAACAACCCTCCCATACCCATTCTGTACTTTAATGTGGATTATGTCCCAGTATTAAAATATTATATCCACTTACCATCATCTAGTGTGATGTCTTGTAGTCCTATTGTTTGAAAATTCAATTCTCGATCTTCAGGTTCCGGTTTAATGTTAATAGCTGCCCCATCTGGCGAGAACGGAGATGAATCGCATGTGGTGGGGTGGTGCACCAGTGACGATGCTGCATTCAGACCACCCAGCGCCGGACTGTGTGCTTGAGGGGAGTGCTGTCCCGAGTGACTTACAGCAGCTGGCGGGGGAGACGAGGCAGGTCCTGAGCTAGGAGACTGGTAAGGCATAGGTTGGAGCTGGGGTGAAGAAGGTCCAGACAGTGGCGAGTGGACCAAAGGGTGGGAAGCTGTTGGGGATGGGGATGAAGTGGATGTTGGATTTGTAGCATGATATGGGACTTGCTGCAGCTGGGGAGAACACTGCCCAAGGGAACGACTCATTGCAGATGGGATGGAGCCCTGCCCAGCGCTTGGACAGTGGTATCCCATTGAAGGCAGGTGAGAAGATGACTGTCCTGAATGAGCTGGGTGTGCTAGTGGGTGTCCTGCGGGTGCTGACATAGAACCTGGGCCTGAAGAATGAAACTGCATTGGTGGTAGGGCTTGGCAGCTAAGATTTATCAAATGAGGTACAGCTGTGTCTTGCTGAAATGAAACAGCATCGAATCCTTGGCTGGAGACAGAGTTCATAGAAAGACCAGACTGTCCATTGTATACATTGTTAGACTGCATAGGCTGGTAAGAAGGCCTCACAGGAGGTGCTGATGTTACCTGAAAAGACGGAACCACAGCAGGAGCCAAAACATGACACTCTTCACTTGGACTAAGGTTTCTGCCTTGCATATGTGGCAGATGGGATACTGCCGAGGTCACCATGGCTGTGTATGGTGGTTGAACAGGACACACGAGGCTCCTGGGTGACGTAGACAGTAAATTGTCATGAGGATGTCCTTGCTCTGGTGAAGGCAACTGAGTTTGGATAGAATGCAGACCCTGGACATTGCTTGTGTGAGGCAGGGCCAAAGATGGAACGGCAGACAAATCCACCTCATCCCTGTGCTCTTGCTTCATTATAACTACAAAAAGAAAAACACTTTATTACAAACCCAAACCATTTGTACCCTGTGCTAAATATACAGAAATTGCTAATAGGCTTCAAACTCTCCCCAGCCTCAGAGCAAAACAACTGCTGAACTTTCACAACACTAGCCCAAGTTGTGTGTGTTGTTTTAACTACAGCAGCTCTTTCAGCATATCCCTGATTTCAGTGATGGCAACAATTGTTCTTATAATACAGGTATGAACTGACACACTTCATTACAGTGGTGGTAACACTGTAACAAAGGCTCATGAAGAGATACTGATTTTAAGCACAAATAGCAGAAAAATGCTAACATGCTAAACTCCTAATTACAACTTTACAAAATACACTGTTGAATGGTTATATATCTTTATAGATAAAATGGATTTTAAAACAGTTGTGAAATAATAGCTGTAGTTATAATTAAATTTATTTTTTATTTAAACAGTGTCATTAGTTAATTCCATCATTTAAATAATCTAAATATGTATTTCTCAAACAAAAATACAGTTTTAAGATGTATTTTGTAACTATCGTAGGAACTGATATTCTTAAGAATGGTTGAAAAAGACCCCATAAACCTGAGAACGTAATTAACATATACTTAGTGTACCAGATACCTCGCTAACATGCCTGAATTACACATAAAAGTAAATAGGTAATTTTAGAGCACAAGTGAGAAAAATTATTTTAAATCGTGTAAACTAATGGAAGTTGGCTTTGCCAGCATACACATTAGCTTCAGGAAGTATATATTAATAGCTGTATCTCTTGAAAGACTCCAGATATCTGACTGCACATCCTTCAAGCAGTACTACAGGGCCTAACCCCATTACTGGGACCTTGTGAACTCTGACTGCTCTAAACAGGTATGAATTTCTGAGAAGAAAGTACATGACAGGCAAAGGAGTAGGTTTGGTTTGGTTTTTTTTTTTTTTAATCTTCTTTGTATCTAAATTTGTTTTGGATTGGGTTTTTTTAAACATTTTGTGGGGGGAGGAATGTGTAAAACCTGTTCTACAATCTCACTCTCCTCCATGTCATCTCTAGTGTTCCTTAAAGGGCAGCTTCTGAGATTCATCATCACTCTTAAAAAGAAGTAGAACGCAAACTGTTCTGTAAAAAGCATTAACAAAAAAATACCAGGCTGCAACCACAGCACAGTAGTTTATTGCTCTGAATTCAGCTGTTCAAGTAGACAAGCTTAAGTAAGTTGTTTTACAAACCATTCAAAACCAGTCTTGTCTACCTGTCAAAGGTACAAAACTACCCAAATAATTTTCAAATGTCTACTTTAAAACAAAAAAAATTAAAAAGCAACTGTTTAACTTTTTATTCAATACCTGGTGTGTAAGTAAAACGTTGAGACTGGCTTTTTTTCCTCTTGCCATTGCACAGATAAAACTGCACCTGAACTGCGGCTGTAATGGCTTTGTTATGGTATGGAGGAACTTCAAGTATGATGTTTGCCTGCATGAAAGTTGAAACAAAAATGTTTTACATATCAAATGCAAATGAAACTGCTATTAATTACAGAAAAACTAGAACACTTATTGCAAAACTAGAGCACACTGACATTCTGAAATTGGTAAACTGCAAGCTCATGTGCATTACACAGTAAAACAGTACTATAAATGAACTTGCATCTGGAGACGTTTTTTCTTCTTTTAAACACAAGTGTTCTGAAAGTAATACTTCTAATTAAAACAGACACATCATCTAAAGGATGCTTTATCTGCCAGAACATAAAAAACTCCAGCAGTCAAAAAACTGCATTTTGGATAATTTAGCTTTGAGAAAAATTTCAACGCACTGGAAATTATTTGTCATATTAGCAAAATTATAATCTGTTTTCTTTTTCAATTTCTTTTTTCACTGCATTCACAACCAGGATGCTATTTCCAGTTCCTTCACAGCATCATCTTAATGGCTACTTTATAGTATTAAGCCAGTTTGGAAGTCTCCAGTTGTCTGCCTGAAACAGCTAGTGATCTACTTCACTAAATGAAGTCTAAATTCCAGAACAACAATGAAGATGTCTAGCTTCTCACTTTAAAACAAGAAGCTTTCTAAAGTAAGAAAAACTGTTTCTCACCCCTTGACACTTTTCCCTCATTATTTTCCCTTCTACCTCCCACTGAGGTCGTCCATCTGTTGAGAGAAATGTATAAGCAATTTAAGCAAAAAGCTTTTTCTGAAATACTTTAATACTTAACCTTAAAAATACTTCAATAATTCATACAAAACTGCATTTATTTTTAGTCATAAAGAGGCCATTCAACTGACAGAGATACTGTAAACAAAGTGTGAAGTATAGAGACGCTTGAGCAATTCTACGACGTCCACAAGTTGACTGCTGCACAGGATTCTGCATTTGAACAGAAGCTGCTGCTTGCATTAAGTTAGAGTCAATTCCAAAGGAGGCAGCATGCACTGTAAGTGTACAGAGATACTTTTTTATCCCATTTTTTTAAAAACCTTTCTGAAAGGTAGCTAAACTACTGCTAACTCCTGAGATTATCCAAACATGCTGATGACTTCTAAGTGAAGTCACCATGTGAAAGATAACACGGACCTACATGCACATACCCACAGGTTATACATGTAAAATAAACAGTCTCCCCTGACCTGAAAGACCTGTGGCTCAAACACTGGGCAATCGGTCTGTGTTGTGAGATGTGAGGGAAGTAAACTGACCAGTGACGCTCTCTCTGGTCTGACTTTGCATTACCCCTCAGCCTGAATGTAATGCTCAGCACTCTTGTCACTGGTTTTTGGACAAGTTTGTCAGGCAACTTAGAGCAGTACCTATTTAACAGGCATTCATGTTGTTTGCTCAAATACATCATTACCTAAACCTCCCAGTTACCTTATATTAGCTAATTAAAAAAGATCCAGCTCTTTTACATATATATTTAAAGAAACAATGTAGAAGAATCAGACATGGTTGCCAAGTTTTCTTTTTAAGGATTCATTTTGCTACTGTTTTCCCAGAAGTTCAAATCAAGTATTCAAGTCACAGCAATGATAATTTAAGTTGCTCAAATTTTATCCTCTCTATATTAAAGGGACAATCAGGGAAGAAAAGGAGCTCTATGTATTAAGGCAGTTAGTCACAAGTGTTTGACAATTTTGCATGCATTTTAGTATAAGTAAGAAATATTAAGATCAAGTGTATATCCCAGAAGAGCTAAAGAACCAGGAAGGAATGCTGAATAACAGAACACCTTTTGAGTAATATGTATGCACGTAGCTGAGTGCATATATAATACAAAACAAAGATAAGAAAACTTTCAATACATTCATAGAATTATAGAATCATAGAACAGTTAGGGTTGGAAAGGACCTTAAGATCATCTAGTTCCACCCCCCCCGCCATAAGCAGGAACACCTCACACTAAACCATGTCACCCAAACCTCTGTCCGACCTGGCCTTGAACACCACCAGGGATGGAGCATTCACAACCTCCCTGGGAAACCCATTCCAGTGCCTCACCCACCCGCACAGTAAAAACCTTCCTCCTTATATCCAATCTAAACTTCCCTGTTAAAGTTTTAACCCATTACCCCTTGTCCTGTCACTGCAGTCCCTAATGAAGAGTCCCTCCCCAGCATCCTTGTAGGCCATCTTCAGATACTGGAAGGCTGCTATGAGGTCTCCACGCAGCCTTCTCTTCTCCAGGCTGAACAGCCCCAACTTCCTCAGCCTGTCTTCATACGGGAGGTGCTCCAGTCCCCTGAACATCCTCGTGGCCCTTCTCTGGACTTGTTCCAGCAGTTCCATGTCCTTTCTATGTTGAGGACACCAGAACTGCACACAATATTCCAGGTGAGGTCTCAGGAGAGCAGACTAGAGGAGTAGGATCACCTCCTTCGACCTGCTGGTCACGCTCCTTTTGATGGAGCCCAGGATACGGTTGGCTTTCTGGGCTGCGAGCGCACACTGCAGCCGGCTCATGTTCATTTTCTCATCAACCAACACCCCCAAGTCCTTCTCCACAGGGCTGCTCTGAATCTCTTCTCTGCCCAGCCTGTAGCTGTGTCTGGGATTGCTCTGACCCAGAGGTAGGACCTTGCTCTTGGCATGGTTAAACTTCATGAGGTTGGCATCAGCCCACCTCACAAGCGTGTCAAGGTCCCTCTGGATGGCATCCCTTCCCTCCAGCAGATCAACCAAACCACATAGCTTGGTGTCATCGGCAAACTTGCTGGGGGCGCACTAAGCCCCACTGTCCATGTCACCGACAAAGATGTCGAACAAGACCGGTTCCAACACAGACCCCTGAGGGACACTACTCGTTACTGGTCTCCAGCTGAACATCGAGCCATTGATCACAATTATATCCGGTTGTAGTAAACTAAAAATTAAAGTATTTAACAGGGTTTTTTTTTTTGGTTTTAAATTCCCTAGTTTATGTAGCTGCACTATTATAAAAGTGATAGAAAAAGAATATGGATTTAGGGGGAATAACCCCCAGCTTTCTTCAAACCTGTACATGTATTTAAAAAAAGATGTTTTAGAAATACTCATCCAAAATCCACAAGTTTCTTGCTTGCTTTGGCGATTCTGTGTCCTATATGTTCAAGTGAAAAATTTAATATTGGTTTTTCATTTCATGAGGTCAGCATGAAGCAGTTAAATTTTTTTGTTGCTTTCACTGCATGAAGGACACACTATGTCTTTAGTACAACTGAACTGAAATATGTGCCTGCAATATCATTGTGAACTCTACTGTGCTAATACACAAGTGTAACTGCTGCAATTCTCACCTATGACTACATGCTGCCATGCTGCCTGGAAGACTGAACTTGGATTCCAGAAAATGTGAATCATGTAATAAACTAACTAACATTTCTGAGTCTGTCTTTGTTCAGCATCTTCATCGCTGACATGGACAGTGGGATTGAGTGCACCCTCAGCAAGTTTGCCGATGACACCAAGCTGTGTGGTTCGGTTGATCTGCTGGAGGGAAGGAATGCCATCCAGAGCGATCTTGACACGCTTGTGAGGTGGGCTGATGCCAACCTTATGAAGTTTAACCATGACAAGAGCAAGGTCCTACCTCTGTGTCAGAGCAATCCCAGACACAGCTACAGGCTGGGCAAAGAAGAGATTCAGAGCGGCCCTGCAGAGAAGGACTTGGGGGTGCTGGTTGATAAGAAACTGAACATGAGCCGGCTGCAGTGTGCGCTCGCAGCCCAGAAAGCCAACCGTATCCTGGGCTGCATCAAAAGGAGCGTGACCAGCAGGTCGAAGGAGGTGATCCTGCTCCTCTACTCTGCTCTCCTGAGACCTCACCTGGAATATTGTGTGCAGTTCTGGTGTCCTCAACATAAAAAGGACATGGAACTGCTGGAACAAGTCCAGAGAAGGGCCACGAGGATGTTCAGGGGACTGGAGCACCTCCCGTATGAAGACAGGCTGAGGAAGTTGGGGCTGTTCAGCCTGGAGAAGAGAAGGCTGCGTGGAGACCTCATAGCAGCCTTCCAGTATCTGAAGATGGCCTACAAGGATGCTGGGGAGGGACTCTTCATTAGGGACTGCAGTGACAGGACAAGGGGTAATGGGTTAAAACTTTAACAGGGAAGTTTAGATTGGATATAAGGAGGAAGGTTTTTACTGTGCGGGTGGGTGAGGCACTGGAATGGGTTTCCCAGGGAGGTTGTGAATGCTCCATCCCTGGTGGTGTTCAAGGCCAGGTCGGACAGAGGTTTGGGTGACATGGTTTAGTGTGAGGTGTCCCTGCCCATGGTGGGGGGGTTGGAGCTAGATGATCTTAAGGTCCTTTCCAACCCTAACTATTCTATGATTTTATGATTTCTTGCCAACTAAATAACTGATGGGTGTCAAACTCACACGTTTAACACACATACAAGAACTCACTACTGTGCACACTACTGCTTACTTATTTTACCTACATGCACACTTGTCTGTTTGCAAACTGGACACAGACATAGCTGAAGGATACACTGCACCCCAAATCTGAGCCAAATCTTGAAACTTGTTAACAAATGCAGCCCTGAAGAATAACAGAAAATCTTATGCAAATATATGGGGGGGGTGGTGTGGGGTGTGGAAATCAGTAGTACTTTCTAACTAATATTACATTAGCTTAGGAGTAGGTCAGTTCCTATGCAGCAATTAAATAAGATGTAACATATCATCAATGCCAAACAGTACATTTCCTTTCAATTTTTTTCTTTTTTTTTTTTTTTTTTTAATGAGAAAATGCACAATAAGATCTGTTAACAGCATCTTTTAAATACACACAATTCCAAGTTAGGTAATTGGTAACTGTCTTCCTGAATCACAAGTACAACTTCATTAATAATTGCCAACCAGCATACAGATCAATGGCCAACCTCAAGTTTCAGATTACTCCTTGTGACTGGTTTTTTTACTTTTAGAAACATCCTTGCTTCCTAAAATCAAGCTCAGGCTTGTGCTTTTGGCTTTGTTTTGAAGCGAAAAAAAAAGAGTACTTACCTTGTCCTTTTTCAAAAAATATAATTTTGGATTCTGGAAGAAAATTGGATCCTGTCACCACCATTTCATGGCCTCCATTTACTGAGCAACTGTTGATGCTGTACTTCTCAATCTGAGGGAGTTCTTGAGCAGATCGCTGAGCTTTAAAAAATGACAAAGGGAAAAAAAATTATTATTTTCAATTTTAATCATAGTGACATGTCTTTTATGATCCTAACTTGAAGAATCAGGGATGAAACCAAACCTACCATCTATTTACTTATATAAATAATGTTTTTGTATGATTTATCTTTGTTTTTAAAATTGTGTTGAAATTATATAAATATAGAAAAGGAACACCAAGAAGCCATGAATCCCAACAGTCTCTAGTGTTACAGCAAATTAAATATTTAGTTTAGGAATATTGGTTTAAAAATTACTTCAGTATTTTATGAAGAAAATTAATTCTAGGAGAAATTCAGGTTGTTTAAGGTCACGTTTTGTTTCCTCAGTGTCAGCATTAAACAAATGAACTCTTTAGAAGTTCAGCTGTGCATTAGGTAATACTGTATAAAGACTAGTAATGGTATAGACTCATTTAAATGAAACGGTATTAGCTCTTCTTGAAATGAATATTTATTTTATTTATTTTCATTGAGATGTATCAGCTGCCTCTGTCCATATTGACGAACCACTGAAGCTGCTAGCTGCATGACTGTAGTATTAGGTTTAAAACCTGTAACGCTGGTTTTCCTCCAAATCTTCAAGCTGCCACTTAGCAAGTCCCATCTTTATAAAAAGCTATATTAGGTTTTGGTAACTTAGCTCTTTACACACAATGCTTTTTACACACACTTGTTATATATAATTCTGACAATAAATATTATCAGAATGACAATACTACTAACACATGCAGAAAACATGAGTATAAATGATGTATAGTTAAAGCAATCTTACAGCATTCAACAGGTATGGAAGCAGTCTGCAGGGATAAGACTTTCCCGCTAGGTTGTGGGATGTGAACACGAAACACAAGCCGCACTCTGGTATTCTTTCTTCCAATATCTGTCTCTCCTTTACGGAGCTCTATATCTGAATTGCGAAGTTTCAAAATACCAGCACAATCGATACTGGAGGTAGGTGAGGATGGATGGAGCAGAAGAAAAACAGAAGAAAATTAATCAAACTATTGCCAAAGTACACTCTGTAAACCTTTCTTTTGTTTAAGAATGAACAGCATTCTGTTTTACCCCATGTTATGCTATTTTAAATGTTATTTTAAATGTCTGAGATTAAAAGATCTGCTAGTGTCAAAAATGGCAGCAAGTACTCTGTTGAAACACTGTCTTATAAATAACTAGCTGCTGTTTTTTTGAACCTTTGAAATATTATTAATAATGATTCTGTGATTCTGTGATTCTGTGTTTCTGGAAACCAGGCGAGTCTTCCGACCAATGTTCTATCCACTCCAACTTGTTCTGCTTCCGAAGCAAGTGCAGGCATGCAAGCTCCTAATATTCTTCCTTCAAACTTTCATGTGAAAAAAGTCTTTTGATCATCATAGAAAATGAGCATAGAGGAAAAGAAGCAGAGTGAATGTTTTCGGATTTTTAGGTTTTTTTTTTTTTTTTTTTTTTTTGGTCTAAGCTTGTTGTTCCATCTTTAACAGAAGCACTTCAAAATCATCTTTCACCAATACAACTTGAACATACAACCAAGTTATTTTAGTCAAAGATAATACACAATGTGAATATTTTTATTAAAAGGCGGGATACACCAGTCCCAGAGAAGAAAAAGGGTTTTGGGGCAGGAGTTAGCAGGGCTTATTGACAGGGCTTTAAACTAGTTATGAAGGGGGGAGGGGATTTAACTGGGCCTGTTGGGGACAAGCCCAAGAGGAACATGCTAGGGATTGAAGGATGGCGGGCTAAGGAGGACTATCAATCTCTTGTTTCACTTGTGGGAAAGGATAGCTTTTTAGACCCTGTCCCGCAGGGGAAAAAGGGTACTAGGACTGGCTCCCTGAAATGCCTGTACACCAATGCACGCAGCATGGGGAATAAACAGGAGGAGTTACAAGTCTGTGTGCAGGCTAAAGGTTATGATCTAGTGGCAATTACAGAGACATGGTGGGACAGTTCACATGACTGGAATGTGGTCATGGATGGCTATGTCCTTTTTAGGAAAGATAGGTCAGCGAAGCGAGGTGGTGGAGTTGCTCTTTACGTGAGAGAGCAACTAGAATGTATTGAGTTCTGTCCGGGGTCGGATGAGGAGCAAGTGGAATGTCTGTGGGTACGAATCAAGGGACAGACTGGCACGGGTGATACAGTTGTGGGGGTCTATTACAGACCTCCTGATCAGGACAAAGGAGTTGATGAGGCTTTCTACAGGCAACTGGAAGTAGCCTCGCGACTACATGCCTTAGTCGTCGTGGGGGACTTTAACTACCCCGATATTTGCTGGAAGACTCACACAGCCAGTCATTCACAGTCTAGGAGGCTCCTCGAGTGCACTGATGATAATTTCTTAATGCAAATGGTGGACGTACCAACTAGGAGAGCAGCGCTGCTAGATTTAGTACTCGCCAACAAGGAGGGTTTGGTCAAAGTGGTAACAGTCAATGGCAGCCTTGGCTGCAGTGACCATGAGATGGTGGAGTTTAGGATCCTGTGTGGGAGGAATAGAATACCTAGCAAAGCCACAGTTCTGGATTTCCGAAGGGCCAACTTTGGCCTCTTCAGTCAACTACTAAGGGAAGTCTCATGGGAAAGTGTACTAGGCGGTAAAGGGGCTCAAGATAGTTGGTTAGCATTCAAGGACTGCTTCTTCCAAGCTCAGGATCGGAGCGTCCCAATGAGTAGGAAATCAAGGAAGGGGTCTAGGAGACCGGCGTGGTTAAACAAGGAGCTGCTGGGCAAACTCAAGTGGAAAAGGAGAATCTATGGATTACGTAAGGCTGGCCGCTTGGGAGGAATATAGGACAGTTGTTAGAGGATGCAGGGAGGCAATTAGGACAGCTAAGGCCGCCTTGGAACTCAATCTTGCTAGTCGGGTTAAAGACAATAGAAAGGGCTTCTTCAAATACATAGCAAATAAAACTAACACAAGAGGCAATATAGGCCCACTGCTGAACGAAGTGGGTGCCCTGAAGACAGAGGATATAAAGAAGGCAGAGGTGCTGAATGCCTTCTTTGCCTCTGTCTTTACTCATGCAGACTCTCCCCGAGGGCCCCGGATTTCTATAGCCCCAGAAGGAGTCAGGACAAAGGAGGAGTTTGCTTTGGTAGATGAGGATTGGGTTAGGGATCAGCTATGCAATCTGGACATCTGTAAATCGATGGGTCCGGATGGAATGCACCCACGGGTGCTGAGGGAGCTGGCGGAGGTCATTGCTAGGCCACTCTCCATCATCTTTGGTAAGTCGTGGGAAACGGGCGAGGTGCCTGAGGATTGGCGGATGGCAAAGGTCACACCAATCTATAAGAAGGGCAAGAAGGAGGACCTGGGTAATTATAGACCAGTCAGCCTTACCTCCATCCCTGGAAAGGTGATGGAACAACTTATTCTTGACTCCATCACTAGGCATATCAAGGACGAGGGGGTCATTAAGAACAGCCAACATGGTTTTATGAGGGGGAAGTCATGTATGACCAACCTTATAGCCTTCTATGAGGAAGTGACTAGGTGGAGGGATGATGGTAGAGCGGTAGATGTAGTTTTTCTTGATTTCAGTAAGGCATTTGATACTGTCTCCCACAGCATCCTCATAGATAAGCTAAGGAAGTGTGGGCTTGACAATCAAGTAGTGAGGTGGATCGAGAACTGGTTGAAAGGAAGAAGGCAGAGAGTTGTGGTCAATGGCGCAGAATCTAGCTGGAGGTCTGTGACTAGTGGAGTTCCTCAGGGGTCGGTGCTGGGACCGGTGCTGTTTAATATTTTCATCAATGACCTGGATGAGGGAACTGAGTGCACCCTCAGCAAGTTTGCTGATGACACAAAACTGGGAGGAGTGGCTGACACACCAGAGGACTGTGCTGCCATTCAGCGAGACCTGGACAGGCTGGAGAGTTGGGCGGGGAGAAACTTGATGAAATTTAACAAGGGCAAGTGTAGAGTCTTGCATCTGGGGAAGAACAACCCCATGTACCAGTACAGGTTGGGGGTTGACCTGCTGGAAAGTAGCGAAGGGGAAAGGGACCTAGGGGTCCTGGTGGATAGGAGGATAACCATGAGCCAGCAATGTGCTCTTGTGGCCAAGGCGGCAAATGGCATCTTAGGGTGCATTAGAAAGGGAGTGGTTAGTAGGTCAAGAGAGGTTCTCCTCCCCCTCTACTCAGCCTTGGTGAGGCCGCATCTGGAATATTGCGTCCAGTTCTGGGCCCCTCTGTTCAAGAAGGACAGGGAATTGCTTGAAGGAGTCCAGCGCAGAGCCACAAAGATGATTAAGGGAGTGGAACATCTCCCTTATGAGGAGAGGCTGAGGGAGCTGGGTCTCTTTAGCTTGGAGAAGAGGAGACTGAGGGGTGACCTCATCAATGTTTACAAATATGTAAAGGGTAGTTGTCAGGATGATGGAGCTAGGCTTTTTTCAGTGATATCCAGTGATAGGACAAGGGGCAATGGGTGTAAACTGGAGCATAGGAAGTTCCACGTTAACATCAGGAAGAACTTCTTTACTGTAAGAGTGACAGAGCACTGGAACAGGTTGCCCAGGGGGGTTGTAGAGTCTCCTACACTGGAGATATTCAAGGCCCGCCTGGACAAGTTCCTGCGTGATGTACTGTAGGTTACCCTGCTCTTGCAGGGGGGTTGGACTAGATGATCTTTTGAGGTCCCTTCCAACCCTTGGGATTCTGTGATTATGCTGCTATTGCACATTGTTCAACCTTTGTAGTAAATCATTTAACATAATGAACATCATCAACAATAGGAGCAAGAGAACTATATTTAATTCTGCCTTAGGAAGGACTAGAGAATGACAAAGCATAGCTGCCAAATCGCAGCTACTATTCGACATAGTTCTTGGTTATTCATATGACACACACATAGTTTAATCAAGTAACACCTATAGACAAACTGGTGAGGAGTGTTCTCTTGCACATCACCGTGGCTTCATAGCCTTCAACAGAACTAGCATGAAGTCTGCATCTAGGAAAATGGAAACTGACTTCAGAAGTCTAGATAAGAAATAGATGTGCTATATAAACAAATAATTGTGCTTTGCTCTGTTCACTGACCCTTCAGATAGAATGAAGCTATTTAATTGTTGCTGTAACTTGCCATTAAACTATTATTTGGCACATCTGATCCAGCAAGACCTGAAAAGTCAGATTAATGTAACTGCTAAAAATAAAATAATCAAAACAAGGAGAAGGCCTACTATGATACCACAAGTTAAAAATCGCCACATTCAGTCAAGGAACAAATAGCTAAGTTGTATATGACAGTATTTTCATAGAAAAAAAGTCTTCTGTCTTTGTAAAATCAAACAACCTCCACTGCCATCAACCCACATTCAATCTACAAATGTGGAGTCAGATGTATGTATAGATTGTACAGAGAAAAATAATCCCAGAAGTGCTCATCTATCTCCCTGTCAATCTTACGAGCTTCCGTCTGTCTCCTCCTTTTCTTTTGAGTACCTGAACACTGGCATGTTTAAAGAGATGTGTCTGTCTCAGTCATGAGCCATATTTGTGGAAAATACGATATTCTACAAGATTTTCTTTCGCCTTCGCACAAGTGAAAAAGGCACATACAACTACACAGCTAAGTTATGCTGTGACGTACCTGGCTGACATATTATTTTCAGGAAGAAGTGGTATTTCCAGAACTTTTGTGCTGGCAATTATTATCTCTTGACTGGCTGTTGCAACTGTTTTTCCAGTGATTCGGTGCACCTGGTAGAATGCGTGAGGTCTTAAGTACCGATCATCTGCTGTGCCGATGAACATCTGCAGGTTTACTGGCTTTTCGCTGTAACCCAGGAGCTGGTGAAAAAGTAGGTGTAATATTAAAATATTAGTTGACTCTTACTGCACTTGTATGTGCATAATATAAATACACAACTAGTATAAAGACTTATTAGTCAAAGAGTAGCATTTACTTACAAACTTCAATATCTTCAGAGAACTAAACACAGGCATCTGTCTGTCCTCCAGTACAACAACAATATCAACAACATTTACCAAAACAAACTAGTATCTAACTACCTTTTTACTTTTACATCTCTCAATTCTTATGTACAGGATTTCTACATCATAGCTATGCTATGTTATAGGTGTGTTTCTGATACTGTTTTTAATCAAAGCCAAATTACCAATTGTACTAAGACACACCTAGTTTCTAGAAATACAAAAAATATTTTCAAGTTTAGTTTTTCTACTACAGAATGCAGGAGTGAGTTTTATTAAGAGATTTGGTGTATGCAAATATATCATGTTAGGACACAGAAAATACAATTCATAAACAGGATATCATGTATGGTTTATTTCTGGCACACAAAATGTTTTAAAAACCAAAAGTTGATCAATTTTAATTCCTGCATCCTTCCTTTTCTTAAATATAAGGCTAACCACCAACTACAACTTCCAAAAAGTACTTTTTTTTAATACCAAATGAACATTTTCATATTTTCCAGGAGTCTGAATTATTTTAGGAGTTTAAAGAAAATTTGAAACATGGATTAGTTTAGCACTCACAGCAACCATCTTGTTTCAACTTCTCAACACCGACTCTACCGTCCATTTTCCTCAGAGTTAAAATTAAATCTTAATACACTGGAATACACCCTGAATGACATTCATTAAATGTGTTCACTCTAATACTGGGAATTATATAAATTACAAGCCTATTAAAAAATTTGAATAGCTTCCAAATAGGGTCACTGTGACAAAGCTAATTTCCCATTAAAGCTATCTTCCCCTTCCTTAACAATGGAGAAGCACACAATAGTTCCAAGAGATACTAGTGATATGGGAGAAAAAAAGAGGGTGAGGGGTAAGGACACTAACAAAACTAGGCTGGTGTGTCTGTAATCAGTGGGAAGCTGCCCTCTACACGAGCCTACACACAGCAGGAGTTTAATTTTGTGAAGAAAATCTACCCCATGCCAGCAGTTTAAATGGTATTGCCCATGAGGCTGTATGGGTATATGCATCATTCGAACTGTGCAAAGTCATGTCTGATACAGGTTTTGCTTCCATTTTTCCTTGGTGCTCACCCAGATATGCTATCACGGGAGATGTTTAGGGCTTGGTATATGCAAAGCACAACGGTGGGGGGAAGGAAGTCTTATAAAAAATGCCCACCCCACCGGCATGTATCAGTAGGTTATGTATCAGTAAGTTATGTATCAGTAAGTTATGTATCAGTAGGTTCACAAGTGCATTTCCGGTACAATGCTCTTGCAATATAAGCTCTTGAGCCTACTGACTGTCTCACATCACTGCAGTACATTAGCATACCAGAGTAAAGATGTGAAACTATGCTAGTACAGCTTCAGAATAAATAATAACACCCCCAACAAGACCCTGCACAGTAGCACTACCTTTAGTTACCCTCCTTTGGTTTATGTATCAGATTAAATCAAACAAGGAATCCAGCACCCCAAGAAAAAATATAACATAACAGAATACATTTTTATAATAATTGAGAAGAAACCTATGCATGTTATAGTACAGAAGCATATAAATAAGGCATCTCATAATTAAAAATTATCTATGATAACATCAGGACAAACCCCTGATATATGAAATTCATATATACTTAAAAGCTATAACAGTATAAAGCAGTCTCCAAAGAAAAAAGCCATACTATAGCTTACACTACAGCTTTGCCACAAATGAACTGCTGTAAAGGCTCTGCAATGAAGTCATATTAAAGGTACTATAATATATGGTGTGTATATATATAGCATATTCCAGTATCTATAGATGTATATATTATATGGGCAGACAGAGTAGTAATACATTGGCAAGGTAGCAGAGACTTCATAAATTTATACTTTGCATTACAGAGGAGTTACTGCATTTATTCAAAGTTTAAAATAAAAATTTATAAATGCATTCCATTTAAATACAGTTTTGTTCTAGTTAAAAAACACCCACAACTCATTGATTGCTCACCATTGACACTGGGGTGACACTTACTTATTATCTCATCTGGTTTATGCACAATTCCCTATGCTGAGCAGCCCAAACATTTAAGCCAGTAAAAAAATAATTTCTAACTGTTCTTCAACGAAAATACCTGCATAATTAACTTGAAAGAACCTAATGAAATCATGGTATCTGTACGTTTAGTTCACCTTTGTAAAGAATACACAGTGTATATAATAAGAACATAGTGTGTCCATATAGACCATAGGCAGTTAATAGCATTTACAACCCACTGGTAAGTGCTGCAGAATCACCACGAAGCAGATGCATTAAAATAAAGCTGCTGCAATATCAGTGTGCCCAAGGTACAGTCACGGGTCACTCACTGGAAGACAAAAACTTGAACTACTGGTTGAGCACTATGGATATTTTTTAGTATACCTTCCAGCACTTACTCTATTAATGTGCAATCCTAAAGCTGCACATTACGAAAAAAGAAAAAAAAGGCAACCCTTCCCCCCCCCCAAAAAAAAAAAGAAAAAATAATAAAAAAATCCATACTAATTTTACTTTAAAAGATATAAAACTTTCCCAGGAGTAACAGCCAGCCTTCTGCAGACGACTACCAAGTTACTGCACACTGTCACTACTGACCTCTAGAAACCTTCCTCTGTAACAGAACACTGATACACCACCCACAGCTCTGCTGAGGAAACTCAGCCAAGTTGTTTTTGTGTTTCTATATCGTTTCCATAGCAAAGGTCAGTGCATGCGTAAGTTAAACTAAAGCTGGAAGGCTAAAGACTGAAGGTCACCACAGGATAAGCCAAAAGGGCTTCATGCCAAAGTAGTTCCAGTCGTGTTACTATACTGCATACAGTAAGCTCACGCATGCATGTCAATACTTAGCTTACAAATTTTACCAAGGAACTACAAAGACAGTAAACTGGTGAGAGAATTTTTGGATCACCAATAAGCTGTATTTTATATTACAAAAACATTCAGAAATTCTTATTGCACATATGGAAAACATTAAAAAAATGTGTAACGCTAGAGACTATATAGAATAATTCTACCACTGAAGACCACATTTAATCCTGGAACTTTGCAGCAGTTGGGAGAACATTTTTGTTGCTGAGGAAAGCAAATATGTCTTATTTGCTAAATGGGAGGCATCAGCCTGGAAAAACAGTTATCATTTTTCCCAATTAGATGAAGATTATGGCTCAGATCTCACCAGTTCCATGCTCTGATCTAAAGGAAAGCTTGCAACACTCCACAAGCTTATGAGAAGACATTTCTTAGTCTCTAATACTTAGAAGCTTCACCTCCCCCATCTACTCTTTTAAAAAGTTCAGAAGATTCTGTCTATATTTTCCATTTATTGCTACAGGACACGTATCACCAATCTTGATTCAACTGTAAATGCTCTTTATTCACAACTTATTATTTCTTAAGACATGCAACAAGATTTAGGAAAAAAACCCAACAGAAAATACACACTTTACAGTAAAGAGGTCTTTAGCAGAAAATACTAGTATAATTTGAAATAGTCTGTTTTCAAAACCCATACCCCCTTTGCTTATTTAAAAAGCCCAATGCCTAATACTGTCACTGAAACCAGAAGCAATGCCAGGGTTTCACATGCCTACTGTTTCAGCCTAAAAATTAAAGAAAAAAACAGAACTCAACTGTGTGTGTTAGAAAAACCATTGAATTAATTAGTTAAGTTTTATGTTCAGCAATCAAGCTATACTATGATATTAATGACATTCAGACAGAGCCAAAACCCATTTAGCTATTTTTAAAGCATTTTTCCTGCAAAACTTCCCACCATTTATTAGGAAATTGCTATGCTTAATCAAACTTTCACGAGGCTTTATAAAATACTCATATCTTATCTTCCATGTGCCTTTTCTTTGCTTGCTAGTTGAAGATGAATCGTCTATCAACACTTTAGTGCTCCACCTTTGTGCAATTAACTCACTGCTTATGGCATTACTGGATTGGTACAACAGACTGACTAAAAAGAAAGCTTTTTACATACAAGTAGGCCTTCCTAAATATAGGGCAAAGTCTTGAAGTACAAGACATGTCAAGGGAAAAGTTTGGGATAACTTCAGTGAACAAAAGATTTTATTAACAACAATATCTTCACCAAATGCACCAGTATTCATATAAAAATCCTCAGTCTTCCAAGTTTTTCACTATAAGCACTTACTAAGCATTTACTAGAGATGGGCATTTCCTAGGCTTTTCAATACCTTGATATGAAAAGCATACTGTAACTAGTTATTTCCTCCTTGACAGTCTCATGGCAGCTGGATGCATTTCAGTGACTTTTGTATTCCTTAGAACACCCCTGAAGTGACAAGGCAAGAAGGGCAGGAGAGAAGAATGGAGGCCCCTTTACTGGGGGGAAAGATGAAGCTTTCTCTTGAATTAGGTATTTCCACTTTTACATTGGAAGATGATGAGTAAAGATACGATCTAATTCAGCACAAAACGTAAGTAATCATAAAGGAAAAGAATTTTAACACTTAAATTTTAGCCCACATTTAAAGTAATATTTTTTCATTTCATTTAAAGATAAAGGCAAAGCATGCCTTTGAAATGCCTGCCCTCTGAGACAACAGAGATGTGACCCACAAGCCTGGAACTTTTTTGGACAGCAATAACAGAGTGCATGGCTTTGAAGAACTGAACCTTTTTCTTCAGACATTTCTGCATGAAAATTTAATTTTCGAGTGGTGCGCAGCAACTTTCCTAAAGATCTGTGAAAGATGCTGGTTTAAACCTGAAGGACTACTCTGCCAAACTGAACAACACACCCACTAGCAATGACCTGAGAATAAAAGCAATGGATGACAAAGATCTGAAGGCATGAAGATGACATAGTTTCAAACAAAAGACACACAATGACTAACACCAGTGGTACAATTTATCACTAATTTATCAACAGTCACATTTGGAAAAGCTTGAAACAAACCATATATATAAACCCAAGAAATTATGAGTTCAGGGAAGTTACTGGAGTCAGAGTGACCATAGCCATCCCCTGTGGCTCCCAGTGGTGCAGGTGCTGACCTATCAACTTCAGTGCACTGTTTAAAAGAAACTGGAGAAATTCATGAAAGAAAACTCCATTCAGATGTACTAGGCAACACCCCAACCTCTGGCTCAGAAAGTCCTAACATGGGAACTTTCTTATTCATTCAGATTCTGCAAAGGTTATAATCTTATATAAAGCTAAGTGTCCAATTTCAAAGTTAAGTATGTTAAACCAAAACATCTACTCTCCTGTCCTGAGGGGCAGTACTATTTTCTACCACTTAATAATTTCATGTACCTTTCTGAATACTGAGAAGGAAAAGCATGCACATCAAAAAAAGCATCTTCCTTCCTCTTTTACTAAATAACCGAGTAGACTGACTTGAAAAATTTAAAATAGTACAGACATTTGCAGTTTGAAAAAAAGTGTCATAAAAGGAACTAACTTTAATAAAGGTCATCACAAACGGGTCCTGCAAACAAAGTAAAACAAACAAGCAATTGCAAGTATTAGTGTATTATTGGTCATGATACCATAGGTATACACAATGAACAGGACAACCTTCAAGGCTTAAAAACTTGGGACTTCTGTTTCTGAAATCTCACTTCTACATGCTCACCCCCTGCTTGCAGACAGGATTGAGAGTATTTTGAATTCTAATTTCAGGCATATTTTGAAAAGTGTTTTAGCTCAGATTCCTGTCCCATTCTACACTACCCTAAAAAGGAGATCAATTCATAGCTAAAATAGTGTTAAGACTAATAGTACTACTTCACACAGTGCAGAACTGCCAGACACATCTAACTAGCCATCACGATACACTTGCCAGCTGCAGTTTGCTCTACAGCCTTAAAAAAAAAAAAAAAAAGTGCTATTCATGAAATAGCAACAACTCTCAGTGTTAAATTACGCTATCACAGGGTTTTAGACAAGCATTTCCAGGACAGAAATAGGAAGTCCTTTCTCACTACCCCCAAAACCACCCCCCAAAAAAATCCCAAACAAAAAACCCACCATAAATTGATTACTACATTTTGACATTATAGTAAAGATAGGACATAAAAAAACCAGATGACCGTGTCCCATCCAGTGTACCATTTTTAATGTTTTTGGTTGGGCTTTTTTTCATGTTAATTACTGCATTTTCTAGCTTACGTATTCAAACATACAATACATGCATCAATATGGCTTTTACTATCTATTTTGGGGATTCTGGAGCAGAAGCTACCCAAACAGTTATCAAACTGATCTTGAAAGATATGTATTTTTAGAATCTCAACCAAAGGTCAGCGTTTTTCTCAATACAGCCGCCTATACGGTTCACACTGGCTGAGACTTACCTTCTGCCTTCTAGATTTATCTGGGGGTTGTTCTCACCAAACACCAGTAGGCAATTAGAGCTGGGATACAGCCTGCCTTCTGGTGATGTACAAAACAGGGAAAAAGTCAAGAGAAAAGTAAAAATTGAAACGTGAAATGCAAGAAGAATGTGAAGGGTCATGAAACACAGAAAAAGTGCACTGTTTATTGGGTTTAGAGAACAGGAAGAACTCCAATATTATACCTGTTATTCAAGTCGTTACATGAATCAGTCAGATAGAAGATGTGGGAAAAGGTGACAGCCTCAGAATTACAGGCCAGGAAACATACATGCATTTAGACAATCCTTCCTTAATTTATTTTCATTAGATCATCTCTGAAATTGCTTGGTTAGATCCTCTCTTATAGGGTACAGTTTCTTCCACCAGAACTCAGGCAGAGCTTGACAGACTTTTTGAGAACACATTCCTGTATCAGAATTTTCAAAGTAGTTCAAAATCAGTTTACTTTAGCTTAATTAGTTTACTTTTTCTCCCACTGCAGCTCTTCAGGCATGACTTCCAAGCTCTGCTGTCACTTTAAATAGAGCTGACATTCAGTCCTCCTTCCACAGGTCTCCATTAGACCTCACAAAGGAGGTTGCTGTTTGCTTGTCAGTGACTAGAAGTTTATAACCATTTAAACAAACTTGGTTTTACTTAACATTTCCTTAATTTTTTATCTTAAGCCTTTGTTCAGCTGTAACAGTGCTGAGCTGTCCATATAGATCACATGATGCTTCCCCTCCTCTGTTATTGCAGAATCAACTACAGTAAGAATTTTGCTTATGGCAGAGGAATTAATGAACGATTCTAACCTTAGACCCTTTGTAGCACGGCAAAAAACCATTTCTGGTACAGGCCAATTCTTAATGGCTACCAGTGCCCCAAGTCTGTCTTGCATGCATGGGGCCCAATTGGCTTCTACACAGTATCTGCTGCAGATACACAATACATTTTAGAATAAATTGCTGTTATGGTAGGTCACATCTACAACCCCTGGTAAACGGCCACAGAAGAGAGAGTCCTTCCTGCATACAGAACAGTGATAACAAGTAGCAGTTAGCTTAACAGTCCCTCAGTACATCACATTGTGTGGTTATCAAGACGAGCATCATGTAGATCACTTTCTTCACCGGTAACAAGACAATAAATAAAAAGTACATACTACTTCTTGTGCACAACACAGCTTACAGAATTTACTATCAAAAGATCACATTAAATTTAAAATACTTATGAAAACTCAGAAGTCAACATGAATAGCAGGAATACAGTGTACAAAACGAGATTTTTTCTTTTTAAAACAAAGTCATTTCAGATCAGAAAGCCAAAATACAAAAGTAAAAACAAAACTAAACAAAAAAATCCTCCTCAATGTATCCCTGAGAGATGCTTAGCATGTGCCCATCTGCTCTACAATGCTTATGTGGTTTTGATCCTAAATATTATCCAAGTGAAATCTCATGAAGAGCCCTAACCATTCTAGATAACAGTAAAACCTCATTCTAACAAATTGTGAGTATTATTTTATTACATACAATTTGTCCTATGGGAAGGGTGGCAAATTCAAGCAACAATGATCATTCATTTAGAGTCAGATGAAATGTGGCAGCCATTTCTCTAAAAGCTTCGTCGATGGGTAAAGTACTCCAACCTACAGAATTTGAATGGTAGACAGTGCTCTGAGGCTTTCTATGTCTCCTGATAAAGCAATTCAAAAATTCCACATAATGTGGATGCCAAAAATTCAACATGCCACCTTTCTCTTTGCTAATAATTCTGTCAAAGTTGTTTATTCCTTCCTTGTGAAAACTGTCAACATTCTCTTGCAAATTCTCTACAAAGGTAAAAGAAATTGTTCCAGATGACATGGATTAGCTTGAATATACCACCAACAAAACAGAGATTAAAATGACAATTATCTGTTATTTAGAACATTTTGCATTAAAATAGCTGAAATAAGTGAATTTCATTACAGACTTTGTTTCTTGAAGTCAATGGACTTACAAAGCAAAACACAATGCCTTACACATTTAATTTCCTCACATTTGAAAATAAGCTGATTAAATGTGCTCAACAGATGATGCCAAATTTGTCAGAGCTTAGTCTCCTAGCAACAGGTATGGTACAGTATTAGTTTATGGACTAATGAGAGGCACTAATAGATTAATGGCTTGAAGCTATGTACTATCTTAAAATCTGGTTTAACAGTTCAGAAATCAAATATTCTACCTTTCTATAAAATACTATTCAAGAGCAAAACAAACTGTGTAGGAGGCAAAAGTACACAAAGACCTTCAGGCACCTGAAGATGCGGCAGTTGGACTTGATGTTCTTTGTAGGACCCTTACAACCAAATACTCTATTCACTCACATCCCCTCTTGTCTCTGATACTGGTTAACATACAGTTATTTCACACAAGAAAATGCTTAGTACTTATTGCAATGATCGCACACATGGAAGTGATTGGTATCAACACTAAGAGCACCAAAAAGAAAAGTCAGGTCAGAAATAAATAGTAATGTATACTGTAATAGCAATTGGATTTGTGTAATAAGCTTCTGGAAGTGCTGGAAAGAGTTTACTTTTGTATTTACATAAGGTAATTTTCACTTCATTGCTCACAGCAATTGAATATTTACCTTTCACCAAACTTGGCCCTTAGCATACTGTTTTTTCCAGCAGTGAGTAAAAAGCTATTACAAATGGATGGTTTGTTTCCTAACAACTTCCTCTGTCCCATCAAGCACAGCAATTAATTTCTAACCCAGCTGGGACAGACAAAATTGCAAAATAGAATATTGATTTGCATTTGTATCCATTTAATAGAGAGACATAGTATAACCCATGTGTTTAAGCGTGAGACTGTCAGACACATAAAGATCATCCCCATTTTTAAAGCAGCATTCTTGTCATAGCAAGGTATTTCACAATTCTAATGCAAATAACTTTTAAAATCATTGGTGTAAGCCTCATAGATTGCAGACCTGTTTTTTTCTAGTACTGCAGCTTAGAATCATCTAATTCTGTAAGCAAAAGAAAGCTTACATGTATTTGTCAAATCTTACATCAATTTTGTAAGTTCCCTTAATGCAAACACTAGTGCAAGACACACAGAGGAAAGGAAAAAAAATTAAAAAATTAAACGCAGCTCAGAAAGGCTCAGCAGACATGTATTTTGTCAGCAAGAATCTCTCAAGTTTCTGCCCTCATTAATGATGTGTTAAATTGCAGCACCAGTACCTTGGCATGTGAAAGGTGTGCTGACTTCTCCACTGACTAAAGCAACACAATGCTCCACATGAAGAAATGTGCCCAGCCAACTTTCAGATTCCAGCCTAGTCCAGGCATCCTCAATTTTCTCTAGTTTGCAGCACAGACTTCCCTGATAAACACTTGACCCTGCCTCTACTGTGCTACAAAATCTAGCAGGGTAGATTTAGATTAGGCATTGGGAAATGATTCTTCACTATGAGGGTGGTGAGGCCCTAGCACAGGTTGCCCAGGGAAGCTCTGGCTGCCCCATCCCAGGCAGTGTTCAAGGCCAGGTTGGACAGGGCTTGGAGCAGCCTTGTCTAGTGGAAGGTATCTCTGCCCATGGCAGGGGTTTGGAACTGGATGAGCTCTGAGGTCCCCTCCAATCCAAACCATTCTGCAATTCTGTGACTGAAACTATTCTAGGAGACAATAAAGCTTGCAGGATTCTGTTAACACAACAGAAATGACATCCACATACCATTAAACTCCTAGTAGTAACTTCTGGTTAATGCTGAAGAAAGAGTCAAGTTTAATTTACTCCAAATATTTGAGTGAAAGTTAACAATATTTGTGGGCGCCATTTCACAGAAATAACCTAACAAATACACAAATGAGGCATTCATAGGATTCAGAAGCCATCTGAGCACCAAAAGACAGATTACTGATTCAAATGAAGCTGTATCATGTTTCAGTATAGTTCCAACTAAACTACTATTGTGACTTTTCTTACCTGCCCTCTTGCATACCCCTTCTTCCTTAAAGTTCATGTTGAATATGTGAATACATTATTGCACAGTGAATTCATTCATAAGCATAAAACTACACACAGTATAAAACTGCGACAGGCACTGTAACTGTAGCAAACTGTAATTTCTTAAACATCTAAAACTAACTTTTGTATTGAACAAGTTATATTTAAGGAAGAAAATCTTAGGTAGGACTGTAAGCTTCATACAAGGTAACAATTCACAGCATTATAAATACCAATAATTGTAGTTAAAATATTATCTTCTATTCAGGGAAGCCAGACTTCCTACCTTTACTACAGGGTGTCCTCCAGTAGACGCTTTTACTGCTCCTCTGCTTCCTTCTGTTTCATAGTGAGCTCTGTGATGAGTTTTAGGCTGGACTTCTATTTTCAGTTCACACTGCCCGTAATGACTTGGTAAAGGCCAGTCAAGAGGTGGCAATGAAGATGTGCTGCAATCAAGATGAGCACACTATGATGAAATGAACTATGCTGTCTGGCCACAGTACAAACAAAGTAACTTCACCATAAAATACAGGCAATGATGTCACTTTTCTAACAAATGATGACCAAATAAGAATACCTATTAGCCTAAAACTGTTACTTGAAAATTCAGAAATTTTGCTGGTGCACTGAAATCTTCAGTTAAGTATTTCCTTTGGGGATGACAGAGTGGAATTTCTTCCTACCCAATTAAGAGAATGGTACTGTATGACCCCCTGCTCCAAGTTACCAGTGCTATTCTATAATGGCTTTATATTAATTTTTTTATCCCCACATATATCAGCGAGCAAGTTCAAACGCTATTTAGAGAGAATAGTCTAAAATCAATCTGCAAGTCATGGAGTTTTAATTCTCTGCATTATGATCTTCCAGCTTGTTGGGTTTTGTTTGTCTAAAATTGGTAAGTGCTGCACTTTGTTAACTATCATTAAAATTAACTCGGTATGATGACTGAAAATTTTAAAGCTAGTGGTCCTATCTAAGCATGAAGACTTACTGCAACAGACAACAAAGCCCCTATGGTACATTGCTTAGCTTATTCATGGATTCTATATACCCTTACACACAGAAGCAGGGTCACTCCAGGGAAGAAGGAGAACAAAATGGAGTAACGGAAGAATCTCAAAGGGAAATAAGCCACACTGTATCACCAGTGTTTTAATACCTACCCTTTTACCTGTATAGATTTATAGACTTCTGATTCTAATAAGATGAACAGTCAGACTCAAGTCAGTAATTACCCGGTAGAGCAAACAAATTTATGAATGTTTACAAGTGAATGTTTATTTTTTCATTATGTACCGAACAAGAACATCTATAGTAATAATAAGCTTTTATTAAAATAGTTTTCTACTACCTTACTCTGAACAATGGGGAAAGCAAATGAGGTTTTAAAGAGGTGGACAAATACAGTAATTTGAAAAATCTCAAATCAATTTCTTTCCACTTCAAAGGAAGTCAGGAAAAACACCCACCACCAAACGCTGCAGATTTCCACAAACATGAATAACAGGTCCAAGAAAGAGACATTATGCCTTCTGGAGAATTTAGCCAAGACCTATAAAACATATCTACAGTCAAGAAAAAAGATCATTTTTTTTTCTGAATAAAAAAGAAAAGAAAGCTCTGCCTTTAGCAAGTATCTGGATGGACTTGGGCTCAGCCTGCAGTACCTTTTAATACAAAAATCAGTCACTGAGCATGGGAAGGAGAGAGAATAGCAGCACCACTTGCTGGCCTCCACCTACAGATCAGCCTCCAAGCTTGTCCTCCTGCTTCATGGGGTACCTCTTCTGTGCACTTCAGGAGACAGCTAACATTGTAATAGAAGCCTTCTCTCCTGAAGCATCTTTCTGAGAGCAACTGAAAAACAGGAGTATGTCCCTTTCTTCTTACTGAAAGGAAGAAATGTGAACAGTAAACTATCTCCATAAGTGGACAGCAAGGACCCTTCTTCCCCCAGTTAGGGAAGGACCGCTGATAACTGGTCCTTCCACAGCAAGAGTATTATTGTGTAGGAGAGGACTGGTGATGTCAGCAATAAGAAAGGAAACTAGCAGGAATGCAGCTGGAAGCCCAGTCCTTCCAGATACTTACCACAGGGCAAGACATACTGCCTACATGCTACTATTGGCTATCAACTAGACCTTTCCATTCACTTTTACAGCTGCTGAAGGAGAAAGACTCAATGACTCTTCAGTCTAAAAAAAGGAAAGAAAATGTCAGGATTAGAAGATACTAAAAAGAGTTTAAAAAAGAAATGTAGCATGCGAGAAAGTCTTCTTTAGTATTCCTGGAAACCCCTCCATATAACCAAATATTCTATGCCAAAATTGTTTACACAGTGAACACATAAAGGTCCCTAAGAGAACTTTGTGTAACATGCACACCACAGACTACGTATGAATTACTGGGAGGTATTACTGAAAGTTTATTATTAAACTCAATCAAATAAAAAGGTATTTGTTGCTTGTGACCACTCTCCATACAGCCTCTCAACGTGGTTTACCTCTTCTGCAATTAGCTAATAAAAACATGGCACAAGCTGTATCAGACTTTCATTATCTCCTGAAAAAATATTTGGAATATGAGAACAAACACAGAGACAGGAAAATAACTGAGTCTCAAGATTTTGTCGTTCTTTGAAAACAAATAGAAAATATCAGCACGAGAGAGCAAGCAAGCACACAGTGCATGCACAGATGACTAAAACATCACAAAACTGGAAAGATTTCAAAACACAATTCTCCAAATAAATTACACAGCCTTTGGGCTGCATCAAACTCATGTTTTGTAGATGTAGCTGCTCCCCTTTGGAGTTTGATGTTGAATATTCAAACTGTTGTGTCTCTCTGAACATGTTCGTTGCTCTCTTCATCACCCTCCACTTCTCAGCAGCCATGGAATATTAAAAAGTTTTAGAGCACACTGACATGCACCCTTCTGCCCTGTGAGGATTCCAGTTTGATCTGTTTCTGCTTCCACATCACCCTTCCACTTAGTCTTTAACAAATGCTGTAGATACACATAGAACTGGATCAGTGATCTATTTCATTTTGAAAGGTAAATTTTTTAATTCTATTAATTTATCACAGCCCCAGCTGTCTTCTTCAAATGGAACCAGTGGAAGTGGAAAACGGTGGAAACTTCCTACTCAGCACTGTCACCTTCTGAAAGTCACATGAACCTGCAAGCTTGAACACTAAATTTAAAAAAAAACAAAATAGCAGAATAAAGTCTACAAACTCTTGTTTTTTTTTTTTTTAATTCTATGTAGAAATCAATATCAAACATGAAAAATCATGTCAGTGTTTGGGGGGCAAGAGGTAACAAGTATGCATATTTTCAGCACTTTTCAGTATGTAGCAACATTATTTTTGTATCAGATACTGGAGATGGGTAAGTAAGTCTGAAGCTGCTTGGCTTTACTACATTTATGGGGTTTGTTCTCAAGAAAGTACTGTTCAGTTTGCTCTATTAGGTGAGGATCAGCAGTAAAACTGCCGTATGTTTCATAGAATCACAAAACAGTTAGGGTTGGAAAGGACCTCAAGATCATCTAGTTCCAACCCCCCTGCCATGGGCAGGGACACCTCACACTAAACCATCCCACCCAAGGCTTCGTCCAGCCTGGCCTTGAACACTGCCAAGGATGGAGCACTCACAACCTCCCTGGGCAACCCATTCCAGTGCCTCACCACCCTAACAGGAAAGAATTTCCTCCTTATACCCAATCTAAACTTCCCCTGTTTAAGTTTTAACCCATTACCCCTTGTCCTGTCACTACAGTCCCTGATGAAGAGTCCCTCCCCAGCATCCCTATAGCTTGACTCACCACAGTTATTTTATCAGTTGTAAACTGTGCACTGAACTCCAACGAGCTCTGATAGTTTAGAACTTACTTAAGTTCAAAGTCTAGTACTGTATTACTCTAAAAATACCTGGAACATGTTTAAGACTAAGACACTCAGCTGCTTCAGAAATGAGCAAGAATTTACTCTTGCAAAAAGGTTAAAGCTTTCTGTTTCCCCCAGCTTACACACAACAAAGCAGCATTATTGATAAAAAATATTTAACTTTGCATTCAGAACCCAGAATCCAGATCAGCTGCTGACTGGGGGGCTTTTTTCAAAAGATTAAAAGAAATAAGAATGCCTGTTATTTAAACCCCCTCATTTTTCAGACTTGGTGGTGGAGGAGCACATTTGTAGATACCCACATTTCATTACAAAATTCTACCCAGTTCATCATCAAATTACTGCTATAATAGCTTATGACTTAGTTTATCACAGAAGTTTCTCTAACTTTTTGTTTTCTTTAAATAAGTAAAAACCTGGCTAACAATGCACTAACCTACTAGTAAAGTATCAAATCATGTCAGGATAAAGAAATAATGAGTGACAGCCATTCCAAAACTTCAATTAAATCACATCTTAGCAAGTCATTGAAACAGCACCAACCTATAAATGTACAAGTATTTTACCAATAATACCAAAGAAGTTTTATAATGTGATTAATGCAAGCCTTCAAAAGCTCATACTCCTATCACATCAACATTAAAAGCTTTAGCTTTAATGCTTTAATAGCAGCAGCTATTAAAGGGAACTTAGAGATGGAACCCTTCAGCAGAAGCCACTGCATTTAAAATTATCACTTAAATGATAATTTTATCAATACTAATTTAACAGGTACCTTCTTCCTCTGCAACCATTATCTCTGAAACAGCATAAGGACAGTCAAATGTGTAGGCTTCAGTATTCAGACCTGTAATAGTCAAGGCGCAGCTCATGGGCTGACAATGGCTTCTTTCATGCCAGAAGAAACAAACCCCAGAAACAAGACTGCTTGTTTGCATTTGACCATGGCCCCACAGCAGTGTACGTGGGACAGAAAGAAAAATCAAAAATCAAAGCCTATGAGAGCTGTTAAAAATTACTCAGCTCCAAACCTAAAATACTTATCTTTCATTTATAGCACTCTTCCCGAGTAATTCATGGGACAAATGGCTGGGGCTGTGTTCAGACAAACTGCTAACACTGATACCTCAGCTGAAGCACGTATGCAATTAGCTCAGTAAGTCTAATGCTCTCCTGGACTCCTCGTTTAGAAAGCTTTTAAAACAGGCAGAACTCATTTTAGACACTCTGTGGCCACAGAACATATTCCCACCTCTCTGTAGTCATTAACACTAGTTCTTACTTCTTTTTCTGGCTGAGACGCACTTCTACAGTGACTCTTTTATTATTTCTTAATTTCAACAAAAGTAACTTTTTTTCACTTACAGCTCCTCCCAACACAGGAAGGAAAAGGGGAAAAGCTCACCAACCGCACAACAGACATGCCACATCTTTTCCTCCCCACAGTTTTTTGTAGAGATTAACGGCATATTCTGTGACAAGTCAATGAGGCAAGACAGCAAACCCTCAAGACTTTCAAACTGCTACTATGATTCAATACTATTCAAGAACACATGTAGAGCCAAAATACTGCTGTAGATGCTCTCTGCTGTCTAGAACAAAGCAACTTTTTCCCTGGTGGATTAATTTTGGAGTCAAGAATTTTAGGTCATTCCAGCTGCCACAGTGGCTTATTAATAGACTTTTTAAACAGTGTTTACATTCAAAACACCACTGTTCTGCTGCTAGCAGACCCACAGTTTGTGCTTTCAGAGTATTGATAGAGCACACTGACAAGTAAAAATCTATATTCTCTCATTTCAGAACAAAGCAGAGGTGAATCACATGTACAGCTCAAAGGTCCCATATGAAACACTGCCTGAATTTCTCTGGATTCATTAATGGAGTGTAAACGTTAAAGCAGCAGCCTAGCTTATTAAAAATCTAAGAGGTTCAAAGTTCTACTGTTGTCTCACTTAAGTGTTTTTTTATCTTCAAAGTCAGCAATTTGCAAATATTTTCACTTTAAAGCTTTGCTAAGGTAGCATAGCTGGTGTTATTTCTATTTATCAAAATAAGTACTTAGCAGACTAAGCTTGCCTATAGTTCACTCACATTGAAAGATTAAGTCTTCTTAAAATTAAGACCAAAATCCCGTTATATTAAAAATAGAACCTAATTCTGTGCCTATTCCCTGACTTCCAAGAGAATTCAGACAAGAGAAGCAACTTTTCCAAGTATTTCACCATCTATCAGTCTTATCTAAACTACTTTTTTTTTTTTTGTCAGAGTAAGCAACACTGCCAGCAATCCTAGTTTCCAGTGGTAACTGCCAGATAATTGCAGGTAACATACTCTCAAGTTGCATTAAGTATCCATCACTTCAATCCATCAAGAAATTTGTGGGCTGTGGATACATCTATCAGAGCCTGTTTGTTCATCAGCAGCAGAACAAACAAACTACTTAATATTCCATCACTTCTCAGTGCTCTAGATTAAATTTGTGAAACAGCAGTCTGAGGACAAACATCAGTTTACATAATAGGTTTTAAATCAATGTGTGTCTAAGAATTCCATGAGGAAAGACTCAGTAAAAGAAACCAGGTTTTATTTCAAGATCTTTCGGCATTACTGAATATTCCCTGGTTATCTACCAGACATATAAACACCATCTGTTCCCTTCAGGGGTTAAAGAAAGAAAGAAAGAAAAAGATGAACAACAACTTCAATTTACTACCCTGCGAAGCGCCTATTAGCTTGAGACAGAAATTAGATCCTCACTATCTGTTTTACAGAACCTGAAACTTAACAGTTTCACTAGCCATTCATATTTAAGTTTAAAGCAAAAGAAAATCAACAAGCCTAAAAGCAAAAATAACAGATCCCATAATTTTCAACTGCATCATTATTGCCCACTCTTCTACCAAAATGCCCCATGTTACCTGCATCAGTGCTGGCCAGGTCTGTGATGGCTGTTAACTCCAGAACACCCCAACCATGGCTGTTAACACCATGAATGTTGCTTGTCTCTTATGAATTGTGCTTTTAGTCACAAGTCCTCACCAAAGGAATTATATTATAGTGATAGACTCAGTACAGGTTTCTGGGTCATCCCTATATTCTTTTTATTCTCCTTGATGAAGTCCATAAAACAGATTTTCTCACAGAAGCTTTATAACTTGTAACTGAGAACATCAACTTCTGTAAAACAAGTCTGTATATAACGTCAAAATATTATTTGCTACTCATCTTCCTCATATGGCAGCTTTGTACTTGAGGAGGCTGGCTAGAATCTGAACAAGAAAATTTACATAAAAGGGATCAGTCTTGAAGAGCTTCCCAATATTACATGGGTCCATAAATATTTATGAAATAGCCTCTAAACAGAAATTTCACAAAATCCCAAAGACTTAAGGACACACTTAAGATAATTCACACAAGCATACTAGCCCCATTCAGATAGTGCCTTTGTGTGAGCCAGCAGATCAAATTTAGATATTTGAACATGAACAAACTCTAGGAAGAAGCACTTTCTCTAGTATTATCCTACATTATTTATAACCTATACTGACACAGGCAATGTTAATAAGAAAGTGAGCTTCAGCATGTTTCCCTTCCAACACCCAGTACAGGATTTGGGAAAAGAGTGAAAGAAAAAGAGAATCCAATTAATAAAAGAATCTGAAATAACCATATGTGTAGTAAGCCCAGAAATATGTCTCTAAGAGATTTAGTGACAGAACAGAAACAGAACAGAAACCATTTTTTTTCTGTGAGTAAAACTCAAGCTTTAATAGTAGATGTGCAAGAAAAACTTGTAAAATCAGCATCTTTATGAAATGTTGGGGTAATAAGGAAATGGGGAGATCACATCTACTATTACTACATCAAGATACTCCAAAGAAATGGATTTTCCGGGTGGGGGAGAGGCAACCAAGAGATGCAGAGATAAAGCCATTTCTCATTCATCATCCTGGGAGGAGGCTGCGAGTGGAAGAAAGGGGCACCTTAAATATCAGTAACAAGAGTAACTATGTAATAAATAAAATTATCAAATAAATTCATTGCTAAATATTCTGTAAAATGACCAATTTAATCTGCCACTGAAGGAGTGCTCATCTGACCAGGTACTTGATTAATGACATCATTGACAGACACCCTCACTATTCCTAGATACAGGAGACACTACCTAATTCCTTTTTTTCCCCATTTGAAAGAAATTGTTGCAGCACTGGTTCTGTCCATCCTCACTTATCTAGACTTACCTTTGACAAGGAAGCAGAAAAGTGACTCAGGGCACATAATACATACACATTTGTCATACACTACATGCTGTCAGATAATGGGTTTCTGTGACCAAATAACAACGAGTCACCTAACAAAACTGTTTGGATGGCTCAGAAGCATGTTCCATGTTTTTAAATGTTGTTAAGTATTGCACACATACTGAACACAGAAGAAAGCATGAAAACATGGTCAGGACTTGACACCTAAACTAGATTACAGATTCACAAAATTTCAGATAGCATTCAAAGAAGAAGGTGCTATCTGCACACTTCACACTGTGTCGCATGGGAGGCAAGTTACTCCCACTTCTGCCAGGGGTCAGGTTATTGCTGCTGAGTGTGCACACTGCTTGATCAATACTCCAATTTACTCCATGCACTACTTTGTGCTTGGCAATACAATCAAGACACTTAAAAAGTGTATTGAGTATAATGTTGTAATTTATATAACAATTAATATGCTACTATATAAAATATGTAATAAACATATAAATTACAATTAATATCTATGACAACAGAGATGCTCACTTTTGGTCACCGTCACAAACTAAGAAACAGTGGATCTTCTTGCATTTCATTTTTCTTCATAAAACATAAGAGTCAACTTAGCTCCTTTACTTTATAAACATCAAAGTTATAAAATATTATATGGCAGAATTAAATGTTTTAACATACTGAAGAAGCATACCTGCACAGCACCTGTGGAACAGGCTCCGACTGCTAAGTAATTCTCACTCAGGATACAGCTGCCAGCTCAGTCATTTCCACTAATTCAATAGTCAGACTACATTTTTGGCAGCAAATGTATACTGCTTAATAGTTCTATTTAGTTTACTTGCAAATAGGTGTAAATCTTTATTGTCTTCTGCCTGTTTGCCCTTTTTACATTTAGAGAAGTTCTTCAGTGACAACTTCTAAGTAAATCATGACATTTAAAAAAAAAAATTTATTTCTTAAAGAGAACAGTAAAAATTATTTTTACTCAGTTTGAGCTCAGTTCTCTCCACTACAGGAGGAAGCAGGTTTAACTGAGTATCTATTTTTGTAACTATTTTGGTCATCCCACAGAAGAACCATATATCCACACCCCATCTTGCTACATGCCTCTATGTTTCTGTGCTTCTATCCTAAGTGCTGTCCACCTTTAACAAACCATGTGTGCTGACAAAAATGCCGAATTCAAACTCCTGAGTATCTTACATAATTATAATACAATTCAAACCCACACAGTCAAGAAAAAATAGTTACAGTTGGTTTAGTTAGAATGAAAAGATCCTAGCAACAGACTGAACACCTTTTATTAACAGGTGAGCAGACTGCAACAAAACAGAAAAAAGAAAATAAATACACAAAACCTAACTTCAAGACAGCATATCTATCAACACAGTAGTTTTAGATCTGGTAAAACAGAATTTTCCACCTAACAGTTTTGAGTCTTTAATGTTAAACATCATGTTCATAAACAGATAAATGGAATGACATTAAAGAAAGAAAATAAATCACTTCTACTCACTAAAATCAATACATTTCTGAGAGAATATATGATTCTATGATTATGAAAAAAATGAAAGAATGCTGAATAAGCACTGTTTTAAATATATTTAGGTATTAACAACCTATGTTGACAACTGCTAAAGAATTTCTACAAAACAGTTAAAATTCATAGAAGCCTCGTATTACTAAAATTGAGCCTTCTGTGTGACACTGATCTATCAACACACAGGAATATGTTTAGTGATAAAAATAAAATGTTCGTTAGAACTCAGAGAAACACTGAGATCTGTTTGTATGCTTTAGAAGCTTAGAAAGTATTGGTTTCTATCTGACCCATATGTGTTCATAACTTCCTTCTCAGATACTCAATAGTAAAAGTCACAGCTGAATTTTTTGCGTTATTCCTCTGCCTGAAGCAAGCTTGGAAAGGGTCAGCTATAGCTATCTTTACAAGATGACTGAATGCTTCTATATTCTACAAGATAGACACCCCTGAGAATATTCATGCATTCAACTGAGAATGGGAACAGGTATTCTAAAACATTTTTTTGAACAGGCTTGTTTATCTGGAAATAATACAGCAAGATGTTAAAATTATGCAAAAATTATACATGAATTTGGAAAAAGCCACTAGAAAGGGAAATTACTGAGAACTAATATGTTGCCACAAATGCCAGCATCCTCTTTTCAACAAGTTGTGCTTTTGAGGGAGGTCTCTGAAAAAGATACCTTTTCAGTAAGCTTGGCTTACCAGGCAGTAGTTAATTCCAGTTCTTCTGGTAAGAATTTAAAATTCTGAGAGCCGGGAAAATAAAGAAACAAAGAAAACACCCCAACCTCCTATAGGACATCTTTGTAGGTTGGTCAGAAACTGCTCTTTGTTTCGCTTAACTTTGGGAGAGGAGGTCATAGAGGGGAGGAAAATTTCAAAGACTTTAATATTTTCTAAGCCATGCTTTCTAAAATTGGAAATAGTGTGAAAACAAGTGCTTTGCAAAGATGACTTTGCAATGAGAACACTACTATGTCACTGACTTTCAGTGTTTAAGCTTTGCCTTTTTCAAATTAAGGCATGTATGTGGAGAATCCTACCCTATTCCCTGCTCCCCACTTTAAGAAAGAGGAATTGCTTCATCCACTACATCCTTGAAGAGCAAATCTTAAGCACTGCCTGTGGACAGAATGATACAACTTTGATTAAAGTTATTTAACAATCAGTACAGAACAGCATGGAAGCACTGACATTTAAACCTACAATACAGCTTTTATACAGATAATCGTGCTTTACTGATGTTAACTGAATGTACCTTTCTTACAAAATGTCCACACAAAATATGCCCACAGCTTCCACTACCTCCCTACCCCTTATTTTTAAAATCCAGTAGAGCAAGGAAAAGGTTCAGAAATCAAATGGATAACTTGAATGAGTAATCATAATATCTGTCCATCCAGCAGCAATGCTGCTTAAGGAGTTTTCATTTCTACTCCACCCACTGCTATATGATTGGAAAGATCACAGACCTGCTCCATCTAAAAGGTAACAGAATGGGAAGGAGGGCAAATTTTTTTTCCCAAAGTGAACTAGTTCCCTCTTCTGAACTTCCACAAATCCTCCTGTAGACAGGACTACAACAGGAAAAGAGCTAGTTAACTTGGCACCACAATGGTGGAAATACCCTTGGAACTACAGCCCAGCAATCAATTCTTTCTGGATGATATTCTGCATGGCATGCAACTTTTTTTTCCTCTATTCTATTTCTAGAATTCTAACAGCCCAAAGAAGCAAGTGAAAACAAAAGCAAATAAATTTCCCACTTTTTCTATGGTTTCAGTTTTACAGATTCATGTAAGTCACATTTCTTTAGCTATACTAAAATGTCAACTGCTCAGATGGAACAGCAAAGTGTGCAAAATCTGTAGACCTTTGATGCAGCTGGGCTCTATGCATGTATGCAAACAAAGTAAGTAAAACTAATCTGATGTTACAATGCATTTATTGTATTCTTAAAGAAGAAAAAGATCAATTTGTTTTTTCCTAATTATATCATCTACCTGCCTAGAATAATTTTTCTTTAAGAAGTCTTAATGCATCCCTGAAATACAAGCACATTTAGATAGCTATTTAAGATTCACAGGAGGGGACAAATGAAAGGGAAGGACTTCCTAATCACTTACCGAAATATAGGAGTATGACCAGGCTTTGGTTTGTTCCAAGTAAAGTGCGAAGGAACAGAAAGAAATTGGTCTCCAGGCAAATCTTTTTTCACGGTGTGCTGAGATCCAGAGCAGTCATCTACTGCAGTTTCAAGGGATGACAATAAGTTACCCTGTTCTTCAGGACAGATATCTATTTTTCCAGATAAAGTAGCAGTCTGATCCTCTGAGGTCTTTCTTGTTTTTAGAGGAATATCAGTCTCTGTACAACACTGAAATGGTGAAAGGCCAGAATTAAGGCCTTGTACATTATGGACGGAAGTGCTGAGCCAAGTGTCTTCTGTTATGCTTCCTCTGGGAGAATGGCCAGGTGATGGAGTTGGAGAATGGTGAGGAGAGAGAGAACCAGCATAGCATATCTCAGCACTGGAGTGTCGTCGCTTCCCACAGGGGGATGTAGGTCTTGATGAGGGCCTTGATGTTGGTCTAGGACTTAGCCAATTTTCATCTGTAATACTAGTTCTAGGAGAATGACAGGGAGACTGTCTAGGTGACAAAGCATGCCCAAATCCATAAGGCTGCTGCCAGGATTCATCACTGGGGCCTCTTGGAGAACCACCAGGGGATGCCAAGGGAGAGCCCAGGGTAAATCGAGCAGCTGCTTCATTTAGCTCCGAGTCTACATCATCATAAACGTGGGAAATGGATTCACAAGAGGAAGCATCTGAAAACCAACTTCTGGATGAAATGCTGCTGGCAGGGCTTGGACTAAGGGATGATTCCCTGTATGATGGCTCAAGAGGAAGATAGAGATGGTCCCGTGAAGGCCTTTCCATATATTCATTTTCTGTGCCATTTGTGTGCAATTCATCTTCATTGGCTTCAATCCCTTGATGACAGTTAGGTGAAATAGATGTAATTTGAATACTAGGGCACTCAAATGGTTTGGGTCCACCTAGTGGACTATATTTCGATTCTGGTACCTCACAAGTTCCATCATAGTTCTTATGACTCTGAAGTCTTGTAGGTGGTGAGAGAGGAGTGGAGTGAGACTGCAATCCATGGCGAGGAATACAAATTGGCTGATTTACAGAGGATGATGGTTGGTCAACATTAAAGATGTATATGGATGCACAGTCATCTGACTCAAGATCTAAAAACAACATTAATAAAAAAAAAAGGAACAGAATCAGAATGTATATAACATTGGAAAAGTGTTATAAACAAAACCCTTTGTTTCCCAGGTATTTCCTGCTTTTAACATCCTGGGCATCTCTCACCACACTAGCCACAAAAAAATAAGCTAATTCTTCATTTTAAATTTTCCCCAGCTATATTTACAGCTAAATATGATTATGAGATAGTTTTCTGTCACAAATCTTGTTTTCAACCAGATTCCAAAGCCACACAGTGGCTGAAAACATAATACACTCAGAAAATGGGTTTAAAATCTTGAAAATATCTAAGATGGAACACTCAATTTGAACTTCCTATATCATAACTACATTCCATTGATAAATCAACATTTTCAATCCTAATCTATTAAAAAATAGTATTTTGGACATGAACAGGACTATGATACTTTCTGTAAGCTCACTAAGCAATACTTAAAAGCACCGGAATATCACATACATAATATTTATCTCCTTTAACACCAGAAAGCATCTTACAGTGACTCAAACTTCAATGAAGACTACAAACATTCAACCAAAAGAGACCTAACAAAGAATGTTAATAAAGATATGAAGAATCTTACCCCAAAGATCTTTTTTCTCTTGCTTAGAAACTCTCAAGTGCCAATCCCACAGAACACCTTTCCTCAAGTGCAGTTTCACAAAGTTTGAGCACAAGTTTAGGAAAAAAAAAAAAGCAAAACAAAATACTCACAGATCTCTCTAACTTATCCAAATCACAGGAAATATTCCAAAGAAAAACAAGCAATTGAGAGGGAGTGCAAGTGGGGTTAATGTAAGCAGCAGCTTTGTCTCACAGAACCAAAGCAGATTTTCTTGCTCCACTTCTCAATATTGAATTAACTGCTAGTATGAGACATATCTTTGAAACAAGAGTAGAAAACACAGTCTTTATCTTACTTAGTAACCACTAAGCTTCCACCCTTGTTTCTTTCCCCTTGTAAAATACAGCCTTCCCTCTACAATTATAGAAAGTAACTATGCAGGAGACCTCCGGTAGTTCACTAGTCTATCATCTCTTAGAAGATGAAATTAAATGATCTTGGCCCATCTCCATTAGACACTGAAACTAGCCTCAAAATCTGGTGTTATATTGTCTCTACAATCCAAGTAATTTACCAAATCACTTAGAGAACTTTTGACCTATTACTAGCATTTAACTTTGTCATTAAAACTATACAGTTTCTAATGTTTTGCATGTGGAGCTTTACTTTTTAAAGTGGGCTGGTATTTTTTTTTAGCAGTAGGGGTATATTATGCAGAAGCATAACTGTTTCTGCAAACTAAAATACTCCTGTGTCAAATATGTTGATGAAAAATCATACAATTATTTTCTGTAAATCCAGAATGGACGGCATTAATTGCATCTCCGGTATTACCTCTTTTTTTCTTTTTAAAATGTTTTTTATCCTGATTATCTGTAGAATATTTAAAATAAATCTAGTGTCTCTCACATTCAGATAAAATATCCAGACAGGAAGCCATGTATTTCAGGTTCTTCCATGATGAAAAAGTTAGTATGTTGATGAAGTTACTCTATTTTCAGTTTCACTGCATAGCAATCAGCTTAAAATTAACTAAAACAGAAAAAAAAAAAAAACAGCATCTCCTCAGAGACAACAAGGGAGCATATGCAAATGGAAAGAAAGCGTATTGTTACTGAGGAACGGCTATATTCCTCAAATAAAAGTCTGATATAGGTTCATGGGCAGCGAACAGCTCTATGAATAATCTATGTATTAAAGGAGGCCCAAAACTGCATTCAAGATTAGTTTTATAAGCATTGTGTGGTTTTTATATGTTGCATATACTCATATTTAACAATTATCCTTACTATATAATTATATCATTAGGCACAATGATATGTTTTAAGAGCACAGAAAAATCAATATAGGTTAACTTCTAAATATGCATACACTAAAAAGATCACGACACTTAGGAAGGACTCTTTTGTGTATTGTCTTTTTTGTACTGTATACTGAATAATCGACACAAGCTCACTACACTGAACACCACCAAAACTGCATTTCCCTATTCTTTCACTAGGATAACAAACAGGTTTTAAAACTTTAATTGGGAGTCTTTCATTTTGACATTTCCTATCACAAAACATGAAATGCAGCTAGTAGTTAGTTACAGGTTTTCCACATCTATCAGTATTTATGTGCAATATCACAAACGTTTCCTGACTCGTTATTAGTATTAGAAGTATAGGTCAAGGGATGAAAAAGGTAACCCTATTAACAGC